>NC_141099.1:1670000-1817500 GCF_041138505.1 Cibotium barometz
TACTTGAGATGCATGCTATGACTGCCCTTAACTACTATTCAACACCTCTTGCTTGCTGAGCCCCACAAGGCTATGTTGCTTTACCCTTTTGCACCCCAATGGTGCTATAAACCACTGTCTAAGAGCTATAGTAGATCAATGAAGAGACTATTTGTGAGCCTGCTGTTGTCAAGAGCTGCTTGGTTGTTTGTGATGGAGCTCCTTGGTTGTTTGTGATGATGTTAAACTTTGCAATTGTCAAAACCCTTTAATGCCCTCTGTAATAAAGTAGGAACTTTATTCAATAGGGTTAATAATGGGACAAGTCTATGTATAAAAGAGGGGACTTGGACCATGGTTGTAACTTTTGATGATCATTTTTAGAAATAGAAACTTATGTTTCTTGGAGCTCATGGCTTCTCTCTTGGCTTGTGGAAGGCTATTTCCATTCTCTTGGTGAGAGACTAAACACACTTAGGCATCATGTTTACATGGTGATTACTCATATTTTTCATGCATTACATCCCTTCATTTCAATTGGTATCGGAGCTCTTGATTTTGATCATGGACATGCATGGGTTGTTGGGAAAATTTGCTTGAAAATTTGAGTTTCTTTTATTTTTTTTTTCTCATTTTCTTGTAATCCTTGAGTGATTCTTGACAAATCTTCTCTAATCTTGCTTAATCTCATGGATATGGTGAGCATTTCATGGAAATTGCTTGAATTTTGAGTGATTTTGGCCAATTTTGCTATTTTTGGACCAAATTTTGGGCCTCTGGACCAAAAATTTGGGGCAGTCGGGCCAAAACTTAGGGCAAGTGACTAATTGCAATTAACTTTTCTGCTAATCACGTTTAGTAATCATCTTCTTCTTTCTCAAGCTTTCCATAGCCATGGGATGCTCTTCCTTTACCCGTTTTGATGCCAAACCTTAGGGTTTTTGTAGAGCTCACTGAGATCTTTCATTTGAGCCTCTTCTTGCAAATTTTGTTCTCAAGATTTGGGAGCTTGTGAACATTTCTCCATGGCTGAAAGTTGAGCTTAGTCTACCTTCCATGAACCATATCTTTCATTGCTAAGCTTGTACACTCTTCATAGGCATCATTGGTGGTTTAATCATCTCATGAAGGAGGCAAAGAAGCAAAAAACGGCGGGCTGCAGCATGCTCACGCCTGAAATCTGCGCTGAAATTCGTGGAGGGAGAGCTAGGTGAAGCCTAGCTCTACTACCTCATGAGTTGGAAGCCTTTCAATAGGGTTCTTAGCCATTGTTTGGAGCACATTTTCAAGCTTGGTTCAAGCACATGGGAGGTGTTATTTGGCTGCAAATTTCAGAGCAAAGAGAGGCTACGTTTTTCTTCAACAAGAGGCTTCTTCAACATTTTCTACCATTGAAGCTTTCCGGATGACATTGGTGAGTGGTTTGATCAATTTCTTGCAAGTTTGAAGCATTTGGTGGAGCTTGGGAATGGATTAGGGTTGGACACATTCAAACTCCCCTAATTTTCAGAAATTAACCATTAAAGCTTGACCATTCACATGCCAATATTGCTTCTCCATGCATTATTGATAGCAATGGTGAAAGGAATTGATTCCACATGAGCTTGGCCAATTCATAGATCACATTTTGGGGGATTTTCTTCATTATGTCTCAATTGGCATGCCATTGATGGAATATCAAGTTTATGCAATGTTTTTGGAGTCCCTCATGCTCATCTTGATGCCATATGGACACTATGGATGCTATACATAGCCATGCCAATGCTATGTTTTACACATGGGCATAAGAGAGCATTTGGAAGCATAACACCATATTAGATAATTTGGGAAAAATCCCATTCCCATTTGAAAAATGGGAGCATGGTGAACTTGTCCAAAAGTTTGTCAAAACCCCCTCATGTGACATATCATCGGGATCTTGAAGAGTAGAATCTAAATCTATGATCTTCGACAAATTTGGAGTTAGTATGTTTAAGATATGTCCAAAACTATATGGAGTAATTGATTCCCAAAATGTGAGATTTTTCCCAAATTACCTAATATTGACTTGCATGCATTTGTCAATATGATGTGAAAGGGATTGTTGGAATACAATTGCAAATGCCTTGATTGTGGTTAACAAATGCTTATGCAAATGCCATGGTGAGGGCATTGTGAATTGTTGGTTTGTGTTGGAGCTTTTGGATGATGGATTGAGGCATGAGTCCATGCTTTATTGATGAGTTCTAAATTGTAAAAGGGCATGAGTCATGCTCAATACTTGTAAGCCAACAGACTTGTTCTATCATTTGATATTATCCACATCATTTTGTACCTACACTCACCATTGCTACCACTTCAAGTTTCTATAGAATCTAGCAATGTGTGAGGGTACCTTGGCATTGGTTGGAGAGGCCAAGGGGAGAATGGCTTGAACTCTTTGTGCCGTGATTGCCTTGGAAAAGCGGTACAAAGGGGGATTAGGTACACCGGTGTGAAGAAATGGCCTCAACCTTCACCTTGGAGGAAAACTCGGTGAAGGGGTGAGAAGAGCTTGGCCGGGAGATCGGCAAGCTTCAACGCGCGTCCTCAACAATCCTCACCATCGACTTTGTGGATGCATTTGGGCAATGGGGCCCCTTTTCCGTCATATTGTGTGGATATTGCAAATGCTTTGATGGACAAAGAGTGCATATGATCTTTCATGACATTGGGGATACAAAGAGTATTGCATTGTGATTTGAGAAGTTGCATTTTCATTTGAGATTTGGTTCCAATTACAAAGGAGACTCTGGCGGAATTTTTCCAACAAGGGAGCCAAACAAGCTTATTGATTGGAGATTTACCCCATGGATACACTTGAAGAGTTATTCACAACTACCAAGGGGAGAAACACCAATCATTTGTAGCCGGATTGAGCTTTGGGACCGAATTTCGAGAATTTTTGGGATTTTATAAAACCCTAATTCAGTCCTAGGGTTTTTGGGATTAGGTCCGAGTGATTACACGACTCTATTCTACTCCTTGAGAGTTTTCAAATGAGCCATAGAACCCCTTAATCGGATATCACAATCTCGGTCAAAGTAGTCATGTTGACTTTCTGGTCAAAGTCAAACAGAATATACTTCCACTTTGACTGAATCAAAATGCTTTTAGGGGTAGGTTCTATCTTCCGTTAGCTTTCTATAGAGCCGTCAAAATCCTAAAGCATTTTAGAGCCAAATTACTACTTTCAGCTGTCCCGCACAAACCCTAAAACAGAGAGTACTTGCCCACACCTAATTCTTACTGTGTTCATTTGGGAGGATAGTAGACACCATTACCTACCCGTAGAACCTTCTTTTGTCCAATTCCGACATCATTTGGGCATTCTACCAGCATCTTGCATTTCTTCACTATGCCGAAGGGAAGACCTCGCAAGGGTGGGGATGTTGTGCAAGAAATGATCATTGGTGATGAGGACATGGAAGGTAATATGGATGCAAGGGATGCATTCATCAATGAAGACAATGGGGGCAATGTACATAATCAAATTTCTCAAGGGACACAAGCGGCGGTTAACCATGACACCCTCATGCAAATGCTTGTACAACGGTTGGAGACCTTAGACTCCAAGCTTGATTCTCATTTTGAAACATTATCCTCACGGATTGGTGTGATGGAGGACAAGTTTGGGAAGTCTCAAGCACAAGAAAAGTATGGGAATTATGGTGACTATGAGCAAAGAAAAGGCAAGGGCATTTTGAATGAGGATTCCATGAAGGCCGTACAAGAGGATCCATTGGGAGCATCCACTCGGGGATTCATGGCGGATGCACGGAGACCTCTTGTCAAGGAGATGTTTCCTCCTTCTTTTCATTCGGGTTTGTCTCACCTCAATGCATCAAAGGGTCCTACCTCTTCTAGGGCAATGCATTCAAGGGAAGAGGATGAGGTGTTTGTGAATGATGAGGAGATTGCACTCGATTGGAATCAAATGTCCTTTGCCCAAAGACAAAGGGATGCTCACGAGAAGTGGATGGAATTATCGAATATCATCAAGAGGGATTACAAAGACTTTGCACAATTTATGGAGTCATACTCGAAGATGCAAAGATTCAAGCCCTCTACCCAACATGATAACCCATCCCACATATCTTCCAAGGATGTCAAAGACAAAATCTCACTATCAAAGTTCAAAGGTGACGGGTCATCTCCGCAAGAGTTGGAGGAGTGGGCTACCAAGCTTGACACCTATTTCCAACTTTACCCAAAAAGTGAGCGTGATATGGTACAATTTTTCTCCTTACATCTTGAAGATTATGCTCATCAATGGTGGAGGCACTTGGTCAAACAAGGGAACACGCCATCAACTTGGGAAGGATTGAAGCGGGAGATGAACTTGGCCTTCATTTCACCCTTAGTGCTTGACCGATACCATGAAGAATGGTATGAGCTTTCTCAAAAGGGGATGATGGTGAGAGGTTACATCAAGAGATTTTTGAAGCTTTCAATGTACGTGGAAGGCTTGAGTGAAGACATGAAGATGAAAAAGTTTGTGCATGGGCTTGAACACTTCATCAAGGCGGATGTGTCGGCTCAAAGGCCTAGCTCTCTCAAAGAAGCTATGAGGTTAGCCGAACTCTATGAGCCAAAGTATAAGAGGTCTCAGCCCATGACCTTCACCAAAGACACACTCAAACCAACCACTACTTCTTACAATTTTGGGAAAGGTCCTACCTCTACATTACCATCCTCTAATCCAAGAACTCCTACATCATTTGGGGGTGGACAGCCAAAGAATGGGATACATCAATTTGATGCCAAAAAGAGTAGTGACTTCATGAAGAAGAAGCCCTTTCAACCCTTCAAGAAGACTCAAAGAATGGATGATCCAAAGATTGAGGAGTTGAGAAGCAAAGGGCTATGTTTCAAGTGCAAAGAGAGGTGGTCACCCGGGCATGTGTGTAAATCAAAGAAGATTGTGGCCACTATGATCCTCATGGATGAAGAAGAGAACAAGGATGACTCTCATGACATTGAGGAATGGGAGGATTGCAATGAAGAAGCACATGAGGAGTCACTTGAAGACCATTCTTTCATCACGGAGGATGGTGAGTTTCCGTTTGATCCGGGAGGTGGAGTTAAGGAAAGCCTTGTGGACGGAGACATGCCTACCAATGCAGAAATTTCAGCTTGCATATGCTCTATCTCACAAGAGTTGTTGGCGGGTTGCAAGAACCCAAGCACACTAAGGTTGGTGGGGACCATCAATGGGAGGGTTGCACATATTCTTGTGGATTCCGGGAGCACTCATAGCTTCATCAACTCTAAATCCATCAACTCTCTCAAACTCAACACAAAGAAGACACCTACAACATTCCAAGTGCAAGTGGCAAATGGGGAAAGTGAGAAGACTAGCTTGGTTTGCCCTTCTACAGAAGTGGTTTTATCCTCTTCATACACTTGGGAAGGTGATTTGGTGGTTTTGGATATGGGTCCCATCGACATTATTATGGGGTGTGATTGGTTGGCTTCACTTGGTGACATTCACATGAACCTTCAACAAGGTTACATGAGCTTTCTACATCATGGGCAACAAGTGGTACTTGCTGCAAATGCACCTAAGAAGCTGTCTTTGATCACTCCAAGGCGACTCAAGAAAGAGATTAAGGCTTTTGGCACTATCTATGTGTTACATGTTACCCAAGAGGGGATGGAAGGCAGTGGACAGCACATAGATGAGGAAATGGCAACTCTTCTTAAGGAGTATGAAGATATTTTGCAAGTGCCAAAGAGTCTACCACCTAAAAGGGAGATTGACCATGCCATAGTACTTGAACCGAATGCAAAGGTTGTCAACAAGCCTCCTTACCGTTTGTCTAAGGTAGAAAGAGAGGAAGTGGCTAAGCAAGTGCAAGATTTGCTTGCTATGGGTCTTATTCAACCTTCACAATCTCCATTTGCATCTCCCGTTCTCTTGGTGAAGAAGAAGGATGGATCCTTTCGCATGTGCATTGATTATCGTGACTTGAACAAGGTCACAATCAAGAATAGGTATCCCATACCTCGCATTGATGATCTTCTTGATGAGCTCAAAGGGGCAAAGTTTTTCACCAAGATTGATTTGAGATCGGGATATCATCAAATAAGGATGAAGGAAGGTGATGAAGAGAAGACAGCATTTAGGACGGAAAGGGGATTGTTTCACTTCATGGTGATGCCCTTTGGTCTTACAAATGCTCCGGCCACTTTTCAAGCATTGATGAATCGGATATTGGCTCCCCTTCTTTTCAAGTTTGTGCTAGTGTTCTTCGATGACATCTTGATCTATAGCAAGAGCAAAGGGGAACATCTATGTCATGTGAAGCAAGTGTTTGAAGTGTTGAGGAAGCACAAGCTTTATGCAAAGGAGAACAAATGCACATTCATGGTCAATGAAGTGGAATATCTTGGACACTTGGTGGGTGAGAATGGCATAAGGGCTGATCCTAAGAAAGTGGCATGTGTCAAAGAGTGGCCAACACCAAGCAATACAACTCAATTGAGAGGATTTTTGGGATTATCTTCTTTCTATAGAAGATTCATGCAACATTATGCATCCATTGCGGCACCTCTTACCGACTTGCTCAAGAGGGAGGTTTTCTTTTGGGATTCCATTGCCAACAAGAGCTTCAATGAGCTCAAGGAGTTGCTCACTTCAGCCCCTATACTTGTATGTCCGGATTTTGCAAAGACATTTTATGTGAGGGCGGATGCAAGTGGTAGAGGAATTGGGGCAGTTTTGTATCAAGAGCATGGAGTCATTGCATTTGAAAGCAAAAAGCTTACCGAAAAGGAGATGGGGCTTCATGTTTATGAGCAAGAGATGCTAGCCATACTTCATGCCATCAAGAAGTGGCATCACTATCTTTATGGTGCTCATTTCAAGGTGAGAAGTGATCATAGGGTGCTGAAATTTTTCCTCTCCCAACCAAATCTTTCTCCAAAGCAAAAGAGATGGCTGGCCACACTTCAAGGATATGATTTTGAGATATCCTACACACCCGGGAAGGACAATGTAGTGGCGGATGCATTGTCTAGAATGTGGGCATGCGCTACAACTTCAATCATGGAGGTATATAGTGAATGGATCAAGGGGATTCAAGAGGAATACCTTATCAATGAAGGTGCTGCCCATATTTATACCAAATTACAGCAAGGTGATGGTGGAGAGTTTCCTCATTACAAGCTTCACAATGGTCTCTTGTGGTACAAGGATAAGGTGTATTTGGTTCCTACCTCATTCTACATACCAAAGGTGCTTCATGAGATGCATTCTTCACCACTTTCGGGCCATCTTGGTGTACTCAAAACCTATGATAAAGTGAGCAAGAGTTTTTATTGGAAAGGTATATGGGGAGATGTGAAGAAGTTTGTGATGGAATGTGCTTCTTGTCAAAAGAATAAGGATAGCCATCAACTCCCAAGTGGTTTACTTCATCCATTACCTATTCCGGATGGTAAATGGACTCACATTTCTATGGACTTCATCACGGGTCTACCAAAGACAAAGCATGGATGGGATCAAATATTTGTGGTGATTGATAGGCTTACAAAATCAGCCCATTTCTTTGCTTCAAAGACCACTTATGGAGCATCTCATATTGCCAAGCAATTTTTGGAACATGTATTTAAGATACATGGCTTGCCACTCAACATAGTTTGTGATCGAGATACCAAGTTCATGGGGACTTTTTGGAGGTCATTATATGAGAGCTTGGGTACTCAAATCACTCCATCTATGGCCTATCACCCTCAAACGGATGGGCAAACGGAGTGCACAAACAAATGGCTTGAGGTGTACTTGAGGCACTATTGTCATGACATGCAAACATCTTGGGATGAGTGGCTTTATCTTGCTGAATTTTGCCATAATTCAAGCAAGCATTTGAGTATTGGCATGTCACCATTTGAGGCTCTCTATGGATATCAAGTACATGTGCCATCGATAGCCTTCCATGAAGACAAAGTGGTCAATCCATTGGCAAAAGAAGAGTTGGAAAGAATGAGACAACTTCTTCAACTTTGCAAGGACAATATGAAGAAGGCTCAAGATGTCATGAAGTCTAATGTGGATGTTCATAGAAGGAATGTGGAGTTTGAAGAGGGTGATTATGTGCTATTGAAGCTTCCCAAGAGTCGGCATAACACTCTCAAAGGTGTAACCAACTCAAAATTGGCTCATAGGTATTATGGACCATACTTGATTATCAAGAGGGTTGGTGATTTGGCCTACAAGTTGGATTTGCCTTCTTCGACAAGGATCCATAATGTGTTTCATGTATCTAACCTTAAGAGGTTTATGGGATCTTTGCCTCAAGAGATGGAAGAGCTTCCACCCATGAATGAAGAAGGTGAGATCATTTATGAGCCAGAGAGGGTTATTGGCAAGAGGACAAGAGAGTTGAGGAATCGGAATATTGATGAATACCTTATCAAATGGAAGCAATTACCCATGGATGAGGCTACTTGGCAATCATTGGAGTATGTCCAACAACATGGCTTACTTGTGGATGACTTTCCGTGACCAAGTGGTATGGTTTACTTGAGCAAATTGGGTAATATGAGAAGAAGTATACATGCTGTAATTTCTGGACAGCTTTGGGAAGGTCTACTATTGGGCCTATTTTTCTACTCCAACAAGCTTCATGGCGTATCCTAATGAAAGATTATGATGTGGGCTACATATGGCTGAGTGTACATATCATTTTCAGCCCAATATATGGAGTCTAAATGAAGGATTTTCAAGGGTCTTCATCGACTAGAAGGGCTGTCATAACAGTCCCACTCATACACTTTGGGCTTGAAGCTTTGTGGACTTGTATACATCCGGATTTACATTGTATATGTGCTTTGGATGTACTTGAGAACTCTTAACCACTTCCCATTGATTACATTAGAGTCTCATACTTTGAGATTGTACATGTTATTGATTTTGAGGACAAAATCTTTGGGAAGGGATGGTTTGTAATAAAGTAGGAACTTTATTCAATAGGGTTAATAATGGGACAAGTCCATGTATAAAAGAGGGGACTTGGACCATGGTTGTAACTTTTGATGATCATTTTTAGAAATGGAAACTTATGTTTCTTGGAGCTCATGGCTTCTCTCTTGGCTTGTGGAAGGCTATTTCCATTCTCTTGGTGAGAGACTAAACACACTTAGGCATCATGTTTACATGGTGATTACTCATATTTTTCATGCATTACATCCCTTCATTCCACCCTCTCAGGTGATAATAGTGAAACCAGGAATGGCTATGCCAACAAACACTAGAGCAAAGTCCTTGGTTTAGCCTATAACCAAGGGAAATGATGCTTGTGAAAGAGTCTTCAATATCATGTTTATATGGATTCTACACTACCTTTTTTTTAAATGTTTAGGTCTTCTTGTTTGCCTCAAGCCTTGAATGCACTAAACTTCTCAATTACACAGGTTTCAACAATCTTCAACTCTCACACATGCATGTGCCTTTACAAATATGTCTACTACCTTTGTAAAGAAATCTATCATCATTGCTTTGATCATCAATATTTTGCATGCATACAAGGAAGCTGTCTTGCATTTCACATAAAACTTTACTAAATTCACCAAGATCTTAAACTGTTTATTTTATTCTTAGCCAACCAAAATTGTCTAAATTCACCAAGATCTTAAACTGTTTATTTTATTCTTAGCCAACCAAAATTGTCTAAATTGCTCTTAAGCATCAAATTGTTACATACACCTTGCAAGATTCACAATATTGTAGCTTCTTGGCATCAAGATTTGCAATAAACCACAAAAACTGTTGCAAGATTTTGTCTACAATTAAGTGTTTTATCCTTTGCAACCTTCCTTGAATTTTTTTTTTTTTGCATAGCATTGATTTCATGCAAGACAATAGTAGAGAAAAGATAAAGATTAAAAGATTATTCAGGAACACTCGGTGTTGTCCATCCTTCTCAAGATTTGATTTATGCACTGTGTCTGCATTTTCTTGATAAATTTTCACAATCTTCAATACTTTGCGCTGTTCTACACAAAATCTTTGAAAAACTGTGCAGAGCAACCTTTGAAAACTATGAACTGCTTCCAAAACTCTTCACAGGAACTAAAATCTCTACACAACAACAACCTGCAAAACTCTACACAACAATCTAAAAACTCTCCACTGTAATATGAAATTTCTACACAGTAATATGAAAATTCTGCTTAGTAATCTGAAATTTTCGCAACCTTCTTCTTGTAATAATCTTTCAAGAACTCAAAGATTTGGCAATCTAGGGTTTTAATCTTGAAGAAATAAGAGCTCTAAGGATTAATCTATGAAAAAAGTATGCTCCCTAAGCAAGATAATGAAAGAGATCATTCAAAATTGGTTGCTAAAATTTTTGTAAACCCTAATTTCAAAAATCAAGAAAATTTCAAGAACTTCAAGAAATTAAGTAATAAAGGGTTTTGAAAATAGTGATTAATACAAATTCAAAAAGAATTAATATAAATTTTATTGCTAATTTTCTAAAATCAAGAAATTAGCAAATTTAAAAACTATGTAAAAATTAATTTCAAAAATGATTAACACTAATCATAATCAAGAAAATGCATTTTAAAAAATTAGATTAATACTAATCATAATCAAGAAAATGCATTTTAAAAAATTAGATTAACAATAATTTAAAAATGATTATCACTAATCATGATCAAGAAAATACATTTTAAAAATTAGATTAAAAATAATTAATCATCTAATCACTTCCTAATAAACAAGGATCCAAGCTAAGGACTTTGATACCAATTGGAATGAAGTGATCATGAAGTTAAGATGAGGGACAATCATCATGGATTAATACAAGATTAAGAGATGCCTAAGTGAGTTAACCTTCCACCAAGATCATAGAAATAATCTTCCACAAGCCAAGATATGAAAGCCATGAGGCTCCAAGTCTAGTCAAGATGACCAATATAAAAAAATGTCAAAAAGATACCTGATGACCAAGGTCCTAAAACTAATCTAAAGTTGTTACTTTATTACAGAAGGTAAGCTTCTAAGCATTCTCTACATAAAGATATAATATAAAGGGAAAAAACATTCTTAATTTTTTTTTCCTATGTACGTGAATTTTTCTATATATAGAGAAATATATGCACTATTTTTTTTAGTTTCTTTTTCCTGTGCAGGTAAATTTTTTTATACAAAGAAATGTTTGTATTGTATTTCTGTTATAGGAATATATTTTAAACCCTCTTAAAAATATTATTCTACCCTCTTAGATGATTCGAGGACGCTTGGATTATCTTTGCGTCATGTCAAATTATGTTAATATCATGGGTGATACCATTATAAATATTAATACGTTTGGTGGATATTGACGTATGCGTGGGGTCTCCAATGTTTGTTTCAGTTGGTTCATATGTAGGGGTGATTCCTGCGTTACTTACACCTGGCAAACATGTGTGTGATAATGGTTTGTATGCTTATGGAGGAATATTTATTTCACCAATTTATTGTTAGTTATTTTAAAGGTAAAGAGGATTGTGAGGATTGAGGAGAAGTCGCACCAATTTATTACTTGGCACACCATTTTTGTAAACAAGCTTGTAAATACATGTGCTAGCTTATGCACGTTTTGCTTTATTTTGTAAAATCTATAGTTTATCAACAAGCATAGACTTGATCTTTAATATTTGGTAAAGCGTGATATGCTTTAAACCCAAGCCTCAAATTATAAGCACTCTATTTTTGAAGATAAGAGAGTGTCGTGCATGAAAAGCATCCCTTTTTGTATTTTTGGAGGCTATGGCCTAATTTGGAATAAAATATCTCGTAAATACTCATGTGTGGGTTGGGGAAGAATAGGCAATACACACATGAGGGGGGATGATTGCACGCAATCTTTAGAGTCGCATCTTTGTGAGCTAAGTATTTTCAATTATTTTTGAATATTTTAATCATGGTCATGTGATGTTTGATGAATTCTTGAATTTAAAACAATTTCTTATAAATCATTTGATTTCTATCTCCCTA
The DNA here is from genome assembly GCF_041138505.1 of Cibotium barometz. Classification (NCBI taxonomy): domain Eukaryota; kingdom Viridiplantae; phylum Streptophyta; class Polypodiopsida; order Cyatheales; family Cibotiaceae; genus Cibotium; species Cibotium barometz. The sequence continues at coordinate 1,681,987 of NC_141099.1, forward strand.
TATAATTAGATCCCGTGACAGTGGTATCAGAGCTAGACACCTAGGGAGAAGGGGATAAAATTGAGTGGGAGAAAGCTAAGTTCAAAGGTTTTTGAAGGATTGCCTCTATTAACCAAAGGGTAATAACCAAAGATTAAGAGGAGGGTGGTAAACCATTTTGAGAAAACCATGAAACCACTCTAAAATTGAAAAGCGATTTTGGTAGATTCTTGACCGCTTTCTGATTCGTCTGTACGGATGAATTCCAAAATTGAGAGCAAATCATGCTTAGCTTTTAGGTTGCTAAACCGCTGAGGGAGGAAGGAATCTATAATGGATGGTGTATAAATCTCCAAGAGTCAATTTATGGAGTATATTCATTGTGGGAAAAATTTTAGGCTTGATTAATTAGAAAATTTTAGACTTGATTAATTAGAAAATTTTTCCATCTTCTTTCCCTTTCCAACTCACGGCTATGAATTGTCAAAATTCAAGGGAATATTTTTTTTCCTCTCTCAATTCCACGATGATCGGTGGCCTGGTCTGTGCTGCAAACTCCACGACTGCCTATTTGAGCCTAATCGCTTCACCTAAGATTTTGTTAAGCTTTTAATCAAAGATGCGCTATATTATGCTCATAAAAGCCTTGTAAGCTTTTACTACTAGCTTGATTAAAAGCTTTGTAAGCTTTTAATAAAGCTTACATTCAAATAAGTCAAAATTGCGTTGGATTTTTATTTACAAGCTTAAGCTTTTATTAAAGCTGTGCTCGTTAGATCCACTAAAGTGTTGTAAGCTTTACTTACTTAATCTTACATTGGATTAAAAGTTATCTTAAGCTTTAGGATTAAAGCTTAAGCTTTTTACAACAAACTTTATATATATATATATATATATATATATATATATATATATATATATATATACACACCTTATCCCATTACCATCTACCTCTCTCTCTCTCTCTTTTTGGGTGCATTTTTGTGACCAAAAATTTGAAGAGAGAAAACCGACAAAACCCAAAGCTTCTTTAAAATAAATATTTGCAAAAAGGATTTTAAAAATTCATATCCTCATCCCTTCAAAGAATTTTTTTTTTGGAAAAATTCATAACTCCCCACAAAAGGAAAGGTTACAATGGCTACTTTACCCATTCCGCCCATGGTTCAAGAACAAATTGCTAATGAACGAGAACTTCGATGCAAATTAGAGCGTCAAGTCATTAAGCATACCAAACACAAATGCAATGCTTCTGATTCTTCTGACTCGAATGAGGAGGAAAGTGATCGAGTTAGACGCACTATTAAAGCTACATTGCGTGCTCAAAATTCTAAAAAAGACTCATGAATCAGTCTCGAAAGGCATTCACTTTCCAAAATAATGATGGCAAGAAGGATGCACGAGTTCCCTCATTGCTTGGATTAGCCAACTTGATGACTATTTCTCTGGCGAGAAGTTCTCCGAAAAAGATAAAATTAAATGTGCTTGTAATCATTTAATTGAAAGTGCAAATTTATGGTGGAACGTGATTAAGCAAGGTAAACATCGACCTTCAACATGGAAAGAGTTTCAGAAACTCTTAAAAAAACATTTTCTACCATCGCAATATTAAGCTACCACGTTCGATGGGACACTCTCTGCAACATATTGATAAAGAGAATGTCCAAGATTATATTGACAAGTTCTAGGATATTCTTTTGCAAGTTCAAGTCATTAAAAAAGTCAAGGGAAAAGAGCAACATAGAAAATTCATTGCAGGACTTAAGTCTACCATTAGGGTTGATGCTAATATGTTTCATCCACATGACCTTAGCATTGCTATGGACCTTGCCCTAAATTCAGATTGTAAAATAGCTACATCTAGAGATTTCAAGATTCAGGATAAATCTTTTACAAAATCTACTAAATCTTTTTTCCATGTTAGTACTTTTGATAAATCAAGGATGCAAAAGGGGAAAGATGTGACTAAAGAAGGTTTTTGGAAGGACAACAACAACAAACCTTCAAATGGACAACCAAAGAATCGAATCTTCAGATGCTACAACTATCATAATAAGGAAGCACACCTCACGCAAGATTGCCCTGACAAAAAGAATAATTCCACATCGACAGCTTAACTCAACGTTATTGAAGAAGACGACGAAGATTCTTTCAAGCAAAAGAGTAACTCTGATCCTGACTATTCAAATTCAGGTAGCTTTCAATTCATGCTTTATTGAAAATTCAAGAAAAAATAAAAGGAAAATCAATTTCTATATTGCATGATGATGATAGTTCGCATGATTTCATTTCTAAGAAAGCATTGAAAGCACTTAACTTAGATGCATCATACTCTAGTTACAAAGTAAAGGCTGTATTTCAAGGTACTATAAGTACAATTGCACCAGGGAGGTTAGAGATTTAGAATTACAAATGGGTTCACTAAAAGAAAAGAGAACATTCTTAGTGGCACCTTTACAAGGTGTGGATGTCATCTTAGGTATGCCATGGAGACATGAGCATAACCCCCATATTGACTATGACACCCATACCATGTGGTTAATAAAAAGATGACCAAGAAATTTATCTTCAATGCCAAAACAAAGGCGAATTAGGCCCATTTTTTACTCATACTCAAGCAAAAAGAGCTGTACAGAAAAAGGAGAAGAATTTTTTTATTTTTGTCAACCAGCTTACTGCCAAGGATGACTCTAAATCAAATAGATCTCATGACCCTTTCATCTCTAAATTCTCTAATTGCTTCATAGACGACTTATCACCCGGACCTCGCCCAGAAGACCATAAGATTGAAATAATTTATGGTAGCTCACCGCCATGTAAAGCTCCTTACAGAGTTAACATGCTAGAACAAAAGGAAATTCAAAGACAAGTCAAAGAACTATTAGATAAGGAATTGATTCGACCCAGTAGTTGTCCATTTGGTGCTCCAGTTCTTCTCATTAAAAAGAAAAATGGTACATATTGATTGTGTATCGATTATCGTGCACACTAAACAAAATTACTATTAAGAATCGATATCCAATACCTCAAGTAAATGACTTGCTAGAAAAACTTAAGGGAGCCTGAGTCTTTAGCAAGATCAACCTAAATTCTGGTTATCAATCAGATTCGAATGGACCAAGGAGATATCTACAAAACTGCCTTCATGACCCAAACTGGACGAGTTTTTAGTTATGCCATTCGGTTTGACTAATGCTCCAGCTACTTTCAATAGAATGATGAATAGGATATTCTTGAAATATCAAAACTTTGTTGTAGTGTTTTTCGATGATATCTTAGTTTTCAGTAAGAATCGTCAAGAGCATGAACAACATCTAGAAAAAGTATTCTCACTTCTTCAAGAGAATCAACTCTATGCTAATCCTGAAAAGAGCAAATTCTTCCAAGAAGAAATTGAATATCTAGGACACATTATCTCTGCTGATGGTATTCAAGTAGATCCCAAAAAGATCGAAAGCATTACTAATTGGCCTAGACCACATGATATTCACAAACTTGGATCATTTCTTGGATTATGTAGTTACTACAAGAAGTTTGTTAGAAATTTTGCATATATTGCACATTCTTTGATGCAAATTCTTAAGAAAGCTAGATATTTTGATTGGACTAGTTGACAAGATCATTCTTTCACTAAACTTAAGAAAGTATTGACCCATGCACCAGTTCTTACATTACCAGACTTTCAACGACCATTCTTTATTGTAGTTATATTGATTCTAGTGGACAAGGCTTTTGGTGATGTTCTTATGCAAGATGGACATCCAATTGTTTATGAAAGTCGTAAGATTAAACCAGCAGAAAGAAATTACAGTACATATGACAAAGAACTAGCTACAATTGTCCATGCTTAAAGACGTTGGAAACATTATTTAATGGGAATTGAATTCTTAATTAAGACAGACCAACAAAGCATTCGTCATTTGTTGACTCAACCAGTGACTTTTGATCGACATATCAAATGGGCTTTATTTATCCAAAGTTTCCAACCCATGATTCAATATCAACCAGGCAACCAGGCAAAGAAAATGTTGTAGCCGGTGATTTTTGATCGACATATCAAATAGGCCTTATTTATCCAAAGTTTCCAACCCATGATTCAATATCAACCAGGCAACCAGGAAAAGAAAATGTTGTAGCCGGTGATTTTTGATCGACATATCAAATAGGCTTTATTTATCCAAAGTTTCCAACCCATGATTCAACCAGGCAAAGAAAATGTTATAGCCGGTGCTTTAAGTAGACATCCCAATATTCACAACATTTCTGTTATTCAAAGTCAACCATTTAGTCCTATGAGAGAATCCTATTATTTAAACCCAAATTTTTTTGAAATTCAGACTAAGCTTAGAAACAATAATTGGAACCCTATTGGTGATTACTCATGCCAAAGTTTCCAACCCATCATTCAATATCAACCAGGCAAAGAAAATGTTGTAGCCGGTGCTTTAAGTAGACATCCCAATATTCATAACATTTCTGTTATTCTGAAAAAGTCAACCATTTAGTCATATGAGAGAATCCTATTATTTAAACCCAAATTTTTTTGAAATTCGGACTAAGCTTAGAAACAATAATTGGAACCCTATTGGTGATTACTCATGCCATGATGGTTATCTTTTCTTCCAAAAGAGATTGTGTATTACATAACCTTTTAGAAAATTCATACTAGAGGAAATGCATCAACCTCCATACATGGGTCATCGAGGAGTTTCAGCTACCGTAGAACTAGTATCTAGGGAATTCTTTTGGCCTCGTCTCAAACAAGATATAGCAAATTTTGTGACTGAACGTTCTGTTTGTCAGAAGATTAAAAGCTACAAAGGTAAAACCCAAGGACTCCTTACCCCTCTACCAATTCCTAATGATACTTGGGAACAAATATCCATGGACTTCATCATAGGTTTACCTACTACATCAAGTCATAATGATATGATTTGGATAATAATTGACCGTTTGAGTAAGGTAAAACCCAAGGACTCCTTACCCCTCTACCAATTCCTAATGATACTTGGGAACAAATATCCATGGACTTCATCATAGGTTTACCTACTACATCAAGTCATAATGATATGATTTGGATAATAATTGACCGTTTGAGTAAGCAAGCATACTTCTTACCTTATAAGAAAACTTTGACTTCTCATCAAGCAGCAAATATGTTTATCAAACAAATCTTTGTACATCATGGCTTACCCAAAGTCATTGTTTTTGACAAAGATTCAAGGTTTTGTAGTAATTTTTGGATCACATTATTCTCAAACTTAGGCACTAAAGTAGATTTCTCAATAGATTTCCATCCATAAACAAATGGACAAACTGAAGTTACTAACAACACTATCTTAGATCTACTCAGAGCCAACAACCTAACTCATGGGATAAGTACATTCATCTTCTCCAATTTGTTTATAATAATACTCCTCATTTAGCGTGGTCGAGCACCTTTTGAAATTGTATATGGAAAACCTTTTCCTATTCTGGCAAGTAGACTTTCTCACAAAATCGAAGCTGCTGATCAATTCACCATTGATTCTACGACCATTCTGAATGACGTAAAACATTCCATTGCTCATGCTTAAGAAAAGTATGTTAAGCAAGCAAATCGTAAATGTAAAGCTATATCCTTTAAACTTGGAGACTATGTACTTCTGAAAATTGAAAAACGTTGACTTAAAAGTGTTGGAAAAATTTCGAGCTGTTAAGCTTGCACCAAGATTTTATGGACCTTTTAAAGTGATACACAAAATTATTGATGTTGCATACAAACTTGAATTACCTTCTTAATCGGAACATTCACAATTCATTTCATGTTAGCTTATTAAAACCTTTCAAAGGATAACTTTCCACTCATCCAGTATATGAAGAACCGCCTCTTATTGAAGGAGACCAAGAAATCTTACTGCCAAATACTATTATTGACCATTAAATTACACCAACTCGTATTGGAAACCAATATAGAAAATATTTAATAACTTTCAAAAATCATCCTCGTGAAGATGCAAGATGGGTGCCTGAGAAATATTTTCGTGCTTTCCCTTAAGCCCTCTTAAAAATATTATTCTACCCTCTTAGATAATTCGGGGACGCTTGGATTATCTTTGCGTCATGCCAAATTCTCGGGGGGGTCACTCACAAAAAAATGTGAATATCACGTGCGTTCAACAGAAGCATAATTTTAATTTATGAAACTTACAGAAATATATTTACATAAGGGTATGATTTAAATTTTTTTCAAAAAAATTTACAGATTCATAAAGAAAAGGGGATATTCTATAGAATAAAAAATTCACAAATAAGGGATTTGAAATATAGGCCTTGAACGCACACGATAGGGATATTTTACATATAGTGACCCCCCCGAGGCCAAATTATGTTAATATCATGGGTGATACCATTATAAATATTAATACATTTGGTGGATATTGACATATTCTTGGGGCCTCCAATGTTTGTTTCAGTTGGTTCGTATCTAGGGGTGATTCTCGGGTTACTTACACCTAGCAAACATGTGTGTGATGATGGTTTGTATGCTTATGGAATATTTATTTCACCAATTTATTGTTGGTTATTTTATAGGTGAAGAGGATTCCAAGGATTGAGGAGAAGTTGCACTAATTTATTACTTGGCACACCATTTTTGTAAACAAGCTTGTAAATACATGTGCTAGCATGTGCACATTTTGATTTATTATGTAAAAGCTATAGTTTATATCAAGCATAGACTTGATCTTTAATATTTGGTAAAGCGTGATATGCTTTAAAACCAAGCCTCAATTTATGGGCACTCTATTTTTGAAGATAAGAGAGTGTCGTGCAAGAAAAGCACCCCTTTTTGTATTTTTGGAGGCTATGGCCTAATTTGGAATAAAATATCTTGTAATTTAAATACTCATGTGTGGGGGAGAATTGGCCATACACACATGAGGGGGGATGATTGCACCCAATCTTTGGGGTCGCATCTTTGTGTTTCAATTGTTTTCCAATATTTTAATCATGGTCATGTGATGTTTGATGAATTCTTGAATTTATTTCTTGTAAATTATTTGATTTCTATCTCCCTAGAAATTTAGATCCCATGACAATTTCTTAGTTAGCCTATCTAGGAAAGTGTTCCATTTTTCTTCCTTTATATGTTTATTTATATCTAGGGGATTATCTATTGAATGCCTTTTTTCAGTATATATAGAGAGAAAATGAGCAAAAGTTCTCTCCCACACACTTTTTAGAGCCATACACCATGAAAGTGCATGAGAAATAATAATTATTTAGTTACTTTAAGTATAAGGTTTCTTATATCTTATGGTTTTCTGGATATAAGGACTCTACTTATCTTGAACTACCAAGCTTATCCCTTTGTAGGTAGTGCCGTCATCATGTAGCCTACTAGATAGGATGATGGGGTGTACTAGTAAAGGATTTGAGGGTGGAGACGAGAATAGGAAGGTTAGATGGAGCGAGGAGATGAGACATGTAGTGTTTGTTATAGAACTAAGGTTGTGCATAAAGAAAATTGCCTTATCTTACTCTCTTTGAAATGCCCCTTTTACTATTAATATGCACTTTGCATAAATTGGCAGTGTAGGAGCTCTAAGAAATTCTCTCTCTCGAAAAACTAGTATAGAATGCTCTTTGACCCATAAATGCCAAGCTCACCACCACAAGCTTCGAGCACTAGAAAATTTCCTAATAACTTTGCAAACTTTGAGGTTGAGCGTTTCCCTTTGCAGTGAAACAATATTGCAATGTACATTGAGGATAGTGAGAACTCTTCGCTTAGCACTCACTCTCATTACATTCATTCTTGTACAGGGGTTGCATTTTTCCAAGATTTAAAATTCACATGTTATTTTTGGACGTAAAGTGAAATGACAAAAAATAACTAATGACTTTTGTGAGGGTAGTGGTTGTCATAATTAATAAATATTTAAACTAGTATCCTACAAAAGAGTATGCATTCCCTCAATGTAGTGCATGTTACATATTGGTGACCCACTACACACTACATTGTGCTTATTAGTACTTTGACTCGTAATTTCCACACTATTGATAATTGTTGTTGTTGTATTAAGGCAACCAATGAAGCACTCCACACTTCTACGTTTCTTTATTATGTTGTGATTAGGCCTTGTTTGATGAGGACTTTTGCGAGAATTTTTTAGCACATGTGTGATTCATTCATATTTTGGAGGCTATGGCCTAATTTGGAATAAAATATCTTGTAAATACTCATCTGTGGGGGAGAATTGGCCATACACACATGAGGGGGGATGACTGCACCCAATCTTTGGAGTCGCATCTTGATAGCTAAGTATTTTCAATTGTTTTCTAATATTTTAATCATGGTGTGATGTTTGATGAATTCTTGAATTTATTTCTTGTAAATTATTTGATTTTTATCTCCCTAGAAATTTATGTTGAAATTTGAGCATAATGATGAGCTATGGTGGATCAAACACTAGAATCAACATAATTAACAAAGTGATTAAGAAATGATTAAGACGTAATTAGTGAATAATTAGCAAATAGATTAATGTAGGCATGGATACTCAAAAACCAGCAAATTCTCATTAGGGCTATGCCTCAATTTATAGAGTTTACATCAAGCATCTAATCCCATTGATTTCTCCATGATTCACTCCCAGAATATCTCCACCTTTTGCCTGATTCTCTCCACCTCTTCTCTTTTCCCTGAATATCTCCCAGAATATCTCCACACTCCTAAATTCTCTCATGCTATCCATTATTCTCTCCCAGTAGATTCTTCTAACCTTTTCACAGGTTCTTTCACAATTACATCTCCTCTTTTACAGCCTCTATCCAAGAGCTTGTTCCCACACACACCCTATTCACTTGTATTTTCAACACCTCCCCTCAAGTGAATAATCCTAGCACACCTAGACCCTATACCAAGTTTGCCTCCCTTTACTTGATAGTCCGCGACCAGTGTCTACTCCTCCCCTCAAGTTATCTCAGCACACCTGGACCCTGTATCAAGTTTCTTTCTTACTTGACAGTCCGCGACCAGTGCCTCAAGTCCCTAAACTCCATAGTCCTTGACACTCTCTCTCTCTATGTGTCCAAGACTAAAACTACTATAAGTGCCCGCGACCTTGACTAAAGTGCTCACACATACATCTATCACGTGGCCTACATCATCGGTGGCTCAGAGGTGGTTTTACTTTATTGGGGCAGGTTACATTGGGTTATGGGGTCTCTCTCTCTCTCTCTCTCTCAGAGATTTTTGCATGGCTCCTCACTCTTTGGAGCCTCACATCTTCTCTTGTCTTCACTCTTCTTCTCGTGGCAGCATCTCTCCACGCGTCCGTCTCTTCTTCCAGTCTTCTCGGGGTAGCTTCTCTTCTTGTGGCAGCTTCTCTTCTCGTGTCCATGTCTTCCTTCAGGTCTTCTTCTCAGTGTGGATCCTCTTCTTGGGAAGAGATATTCTTCTTCTTTCATGGCTGGGGCCATGAGCTCGTCCGTCAGGTCATTTTGCTCCATGTGAGCAACATGTTTCAGTGTTTTGCTGACTGTTCCTTTGGGCTTTTTATGTTTATTTTATATCATTATGCAATGCAAACCCAAATTTATGTGGGAGGTCTTACCTCTTGCCTTAATCTGGACAAGGGCAGTGTTTGTTCCCATTTTTACACTGATGCAATGTGCCCAATACATAATGCGTATAGCATTCATTGTCATGCACATTCCAAATGCAACTCTGACTATGAATAATCTTGAATTTGAGTGAGATTTACAGGCATTAACCAAGGGTTAAATGCAAAATGATGATTTTCACAATTTTATCAGCACAATTTTACCAGAAATTACATTAAATTAAGGGTAACCAATTTGTACGGGATGGTTGGAGTATCAAACCAACTCCGATTTGAAATATGAAGTTATAGGGATCTGTATCAGATACCTAATGGTTAATTTGAACCCTCAATTGCACCAAAATATAGTGATTAGCACTGATTAATCACTGATTAGCAAATTAATGCTCTGGTTTGTGTGCAAAAAACAGAGTATGCGGGGAGCCCAGATCTGGTGCCTTCCACTTCAAATGAGCTCAAATGCTTTCAAAGGCATCAATAGCAATGAGTCTAGTAGAGGATTAAGCCAAGAAACATAAGATTTGACCAAATATTGAAAGCTTAATCTCTGTTTTACCAAAGTCACCTGCAGATTTGATGAAGAGCTTGGATCTCAATGTAGACTTGATGAAACTCAATTCTGTCTTCACCAGCTTGTAGAGCATGCTTGATTACCCCTTGGGCTAGGAGGAATTGAATCAATTTGAACTGATGAAGTGGAGATCTGCAATTTACTCAGAAAAATCAGCGCTGGAAAAAACGTGAAGTTCTCCTGAACCCGCTGACGGTTTGCTGCGTTTTCTTGATGGGCTTGAAGCTAAGGATGTTAGCTAGCTATGGTTAGAAGCTTTTGCCCTAATTTGATGTGTGCATGGTGCTAGAGATCCTCCACCACTGGCTGGGGGTGAAGGGGAAGATGAAAAACTCACTAAAAATTGATTTTTTTGCTAATTACCTACTAATCCTAATTAATTCACTAATGGGCTCATAAATCTGATTGATTCTAGGCATGGCTCTGATACCATGTTGAAATTTGAGCATAATGATGAGCTATGGTGGATCAAACACTAGAATCAACATAATTAACAAAGTGATTAAGAAATGATTAAGACGTAATTAGTGAATAATTAGCAAATAGATTAATGTAGGCATGGATACTCAAAAACCAGCAAATTCTCATTAGGGCTATGCCTCAATTTATAGAGTTTACATCAAGCATCTAATCCCATTGATTTCTCCATGATTCACTCCCAGAATATCTCCACCTTTTGCCTGATTCTCTCCACCTCTTCTCTTTTCCCTGAATATCTCCCAGAATATCTCCACACTCCTAAATTCCCTCATGCTACTCATTATTCTCTCCCAGTAGATTCTTCTAACCTTTTCACAGGTTCTTTCACAATTACATCTCCTCTTTTACAGCCTCTATCCAAGAGCTTGTTCCCACATACACCCTATTCACTTGTATTTTCAACAATTTAGATCCCGTGACAATTTCTTAGTTAGCCTATCTAGGAAAGTGTTCCATTTTTCTTCCTTTGTATGTTTATTTATATCTAGGGGATTATCTATTGAATGCCTTTTTTCATAATATAGAGAGAAAATGAACAAAAGTTCTCTCCCACATACTTTTTAGAGCCATACACCATGAAAGTGCATGAGAAATAATAATTATTTAGTTACTTTAAGTATAAGGTTTCTTATATCTTATGGTTTTCTGGATATAAGGACTCTACTTATCTTGAACTACCAAGCTTATCCCTTTGTAGGTAGTGCCATCATCATGTAGCCTACTAGATAGGATGACGAGGTGTACTAGTAAAGGATTTGAGGGTGGAGATGAGAATAGGAAGGTTAGATGGAGCGAGGAGATGAGACATGTAGTGTTTGTTATAGAACTAAGGTTGTGCATAAAGAAAATTGCCTTGAACTACCAAGCTTATCCCTTTGTAGGTAGTGCCATCATCATGTAGCCTACTAGATAGGATGATGGGGTGTACTAGTAAAGGATTTGAGGGTGGAGACGAGAATAGGAAGGTTAGATGGAGCGAGGAGATGAGACATGTAGTGTTTGTTATAGAACTAAGGTTGTGCACAAAGAAAATTGCCTTATCTTACTCTCTTTGAAATGCCCCTTTTACTATTAATATGCACTTTGCATAAATTGGCAGTGTAGGAGCTCTAAGAAATTCTCTCTCTCGAAACTAGTATAGAATGCTCTTTGACCCATAAATGCTAAGCTCACCACCACAAGCTTCGAGCACTAGAAAATTTCCTAATGAGTTTGCAAACTTTGAGGTTGAGCGTTTCCCTTTGCAGTGAAACAATATTGCAATGTACATTGAGGACTCATGCTTAAGAAAAGTATGTTGAGCAAGCAAATCGTAAACGTAAAGCTATATTCTTTGAACTTGGAGACTATGTACTTCTGAAAATTGAAAAACGTCGACTTAAAAGTGTTGAAAAATTCCGAGCTGTCAAGCTTGCACCAAGATTTTGTGGACCTTCTAAAGTGATCCACAAAATTATTGATGTTGCATACAAACTTGAATTACCTTCTCATTGAAACATTCACAATTCATTTCATGTTAGCTTATTATTAAAACCTTTCAAAGGACAACTTTCCACTCATCTAGTATATGAAGAACCACCTCTTATTGAAGGAGATCAAGAAATCTTACTGCCAAATACTATTATTGACCATCAAATTACACCAACTCGTACTGGAAACCAATATAGAAAATATTTAATAACTTTCAAAAATCATCCTCGTGAAGATGCAAGATGGGTGCCTGAGAAATATTTTCGTGCTTTTCCTAGATTCTCTGTTCTTTTCAACAAACTGGCAATTGAGGACAATTGCAAACTCAAGCAAGAGGGAGTGTTATGGGAATATATTTTAAGCCCTCTTAAAAATATTATTCTACCCTCTTAGATCATTCGGGGATGCTTGGATTATCTTTGCGTCATGCCAAATTATGTTAATATCATGGGTGATACCATTATAAATATTGATACGTTTGGTGGATATTGACATATTCTTGGGGCCTCTAATGTTTGTTTCGGTTGGTTCGTATCTAGGGGTGATTCTCGGGTTACTTACACCTGGCAAACATGTGTGTGATGATGGTTTGTATGCTTATGGAATATTTATTTCACCAATTTATTGTTGGTTATTTTATAGGTGAAGAGGATTCTAAGGATTGAGGAGAAGTTGCACCAATTTATTACTTGGCACACCATTTTTGTAAACAAGCTTATAAATACATGTGCTAGCATGTGCACATTTTGATTTATTTTGTAAAAGCTATAGTTTATATCAAGCATAGACTTGATCTTTAATATTTGGTAAAGCGTGATATGCTTTAAAACCAAGCCTCAATTTATGGGCACTCTATTTTTGAAGATAAGAGAGTGTCGTGCAAGAAAAGCACCCCTTTTTGTATTTTTAGAGGCTATGGCCTAATTTAATTTGGAATAAAATATCTTGTAAATACTCATGTGTGGGGGGGAATTGGCCATACACACATGAGGGGGGATGATTGCACCCAATCTTTGGAGTCGCATCTTTGTGAGCTAAGTATTTTCAATTGTTTTTGAATATTTTAATCATGGTCATGTGATGTTTGATGAATTCTTGAATTTATTTCTTGTAAATTATTTGATTTCTATCTCCCTAGAAATTTAGATCCCGTGACAATTTCTTAGTTAGCCTATCTAGGAAAGTGTTCCATTTTTCTTCCTTTATATATTTATTTATATCTAGGAGATTATCTATTGAATGCCTTTTTTCAGTATATATAGAGAGAAAATGAACAAAAGTTCTCTCTCCCACACACTTTTTAGAGCCATACACACTTTGAAAGTGCATGAGAAATAATAATTATTTAGATACTTCAAGTATAAGGTTTCTTATATCTTATGGTTTTCTGGATATAAGGACTCTACTTATCTTGAACTACCAAGCTTATCCCTTTGTAGGTAGTGCCATCATGTAGCCTACTAGATAGGATGATGGGGTGTACTAGTAAAGGATTTGAGGGTGGAGACGAGAATAGGAAGGTTAGATGGAGCGAGGAGATGAGACATGTAGTGTTTGTTATAGAACTAAGGTTGTGCATAAAGAAAATTGCCTTATCTTACTCTCTTTGAAATGCCCCTTTTACTATTAATATGCACTTTGCATAAATTGGCAGTGTAGGAGCTCTAAGAAATTCTCTCTCTCGAAACTAGTATAGAATGCTCTTTGACCAATAAATGCCAAGCTCACCACCACAAGCTTCGAGCACCAGAAAATTTCCTAATGAGTTTGCAAACTTTGAGGTTGAGTGTTTCCCTTTGCAGTGAAACAATATTGCAATGTACATTGAGGATAGTGAGAACTCTTCGCTTACTCGCTCTCATTACATTCATTCTTGTACAGGGGTTGCATTTTTCCAAGATTTAAAATTCACATGTTATTTTTGGACGTAAAGTGAAATGACAAAAAATAACTAATGACTTTTGTGAGGGTAGTGGTTGTCATAATTAATAAATATTTACAATAGTATCCTACAAAAGAGTATGCATTCCCTCAATGTAGTGCATGTTACATTTTAAGAATAAACAAATCTGAAAAGATATGGTTCTATGGATATACACAAAAGATATGGTTTCACGGATATACATTACACACTACATTTTGGTGACCCACTACACACTACATTGTGCTTATTAGTACTTTGACTTGTAATTTCCACACTATCGATAATTGTTGTTGTTGTATTAAGGCAACCAAATGAAATGGATCTAGAGTAAAATATTGGATCAAACACATCAAAGCAAGAATCTAGCATCCATTAATCATTAGATTAGTGATCAAATGGCTCATCACATGAATATAGAGAGAGAGAGAATCTATAAGTGCATGTAGCAAGAGAAGTTGCACAAATAGCCTAAGTGTGTTTAACCTCTCACCAAGAGGATGACCATGGAAGGCCAAATCTCCATTGATGGAGCCCAAAGGTACAAGATGACCAAAATTAGTGAAAGTGTCAAAAGATCCTACCAATGTCCCCCAAGCCCTATTTATAACCACTTTTTCCTTTTGCCCATGGGCCCCTATGTACATGTGGAAATCAAACTCTATGGTTCATGACAAACCATCCCTTCCCAAAGATTTTGTCCTCAAAATCATACAAGATATTTACAATTTAATCGCAATCTCAATGTAAACCCATGGGAAGTAGAGAGGTCTTCAAAAATGCGCCTCGAATACATTTGGAATAGGGAAACCAAATGTAGTGAAGCCGGCAAACTCCTTCTCCAAAAATAGCATGTAGGACTGTTATGGCAGCCATATTGTCGATGAAGCTTCCCTTGAAATTCTTCATGAAGCCTCCATAAAAAATGAGCTGCAAATGATGCGTAGCCACACCCAAAAGAGTCCCACATATTTGTCATCGAATCAAATGATCTTCCAAGTGTGTTGGAGTAGATTGGTGACCCCAACAATAGATCCAACCAAAGGTGTCCAGAAATTACAGCACATATTAAACCTCATGATATGCCCATTCTTCACATAATAATCATGCCACTTGATCAAGGAATACTTCCATCAAGTAAACCATGTTGTTGAACATACTCCATTGATTGCCAAGTAGCCTCATCTATGGGCAAGTGCTTCCATTTCACAAGGAATTCATCAATGTTCCGGTTCCTCAAAACCCTTGTCCTCTTGTCCACAATCCTCTCCGGCTCATAGATAATCTCTCCTTCTTCATCCATCGGTGGTAACTCTTCAATCTCTTGAGGAAGAGAGCCCACAAACCTCTTAAGGTTGGATACATGAAACACATTATGAATCCTTGTAGAAGGAGGTAGGTCAAGCTTATAAGCCAAATCACCCACTTTCTTGACTACCAAGTATGGTCCATAGTATCTATGTGCCAACTTGGAATTGGAAGACCCTTTGAGAATATTGTGACGGCTCTTAGGAAGCTTGAGCAACACATAATCACCTTCCTTGAACTCCATTTTGCGTCTATGCTCATCCGCATTTGCCTTCATGACTTCTTGTGCCTTCTTCATATTATCCTTGCATAATTGAAGAAGCTGTCTCATCCTTTCCAACTCTTCCTTGGCTAAAGGATTAACCATTTTATCCTCATGGAAGGCAATAGAAGGCACATGCACTTGATACCCATAAAGAGCCTCAAAAGGTGACATCCCAATACTCAAATGCTTGCTTGAATTATGACAAAATTCAGCAAGGTAAAGCCATTCATCCCATGATGCTTGCATGTCATGACAATAGTGCCTCAAGTACACTTCGAGCCATTTGTTTGTGAAGTCCATTTGCCCATCCATTTGAGGGTGATAGGCTGTAGAAGGAGTGATTTGAGTCCCCAAGTTCTCATACAATGTCCTCCAAAAAGTGCCCACCATGAACTTGGTATCTCTATCACAAACTATGTTGAGTGGCAAACCATGTATCTTGAATACATGCTCAATAAATTGCTTGGCAATGTGAGAGGCCCCATAAGTAGTCTTGGAAGCAATAAAATGAGCTGATTTGGTGAGTCTATCCACCACCACAAATACTTGATCCCATCCATGCTTTGTCTTGGGCAAGCCCGTGAGGATGAAGTCCATGGAAATGTGAGTCCATTTTCCATCCGGAAGGATGAAGTAAACCACTTGGCAATTGGCGACTATCCTTATTCCTTTGGCATGACACACATTCCAAAACAAACTTCTTGACATCCCTCCACATGCCTTTCCAATAGAAGCTTTTGCAAACTTTGTCAAATGTGTTGAGAACACCAAGATGACCCGAAAGCGGTGAAGAATGCATCTCATGAAGCACCTTGGAAATGTAGGATGAGGTTGGAACCAAATACACCTTATCCTTGTGCCATAGTAGACCATTCCGAAGCTTATAATGAGGAAATTCTTCACCATCTCCTTGTAAATATGGGCAGCACTCTATTTTGGCATATTGTCCCTCAAAATGTATGCATGATCCCTTCCACCGGGGTCGAAAGGAAACTCATCCTCTTCTTTGACAAAAGAATGCTGTAATTTTCTGTAAATATGGGCAGCACTCTATTTTGGCATATTGTCCCTCAAAATGCATGTATGATCCCTTCCACCGGGGTCGAAAGGAAACTCATCCCCTTCTTTGACAAAAGAATGACCCTCCAAGTCTTCTTCATGTGTCTCCTCACTGCAATCTTCAAACTCTTCCACATCATGAGATGACTTGGAATCGTGATCTGCATCCATAATGATCATAGTAGCCACCACTTTCTTTGATTTGCAAATGTGCCCGGGTGACCACTTCTCTTTGCATTTAAAACATAGGCCTTTGCTCCTCAATTCCTCAATCTTAGGATCATCCATCCGTTGAGTCTTCTTGAATGGTTGAGGAGGCTTCTTGACAAACCCATTGCTCTTCTTAGCATCATTATGAACTCTACTTGTGGAATGTCCACTTCTAAAAGATGTATGGAATTCGGAAGTGTAAGTGGATGTAGAAGAAGATAGACTTTTCCACACATTTGAAGAAGTGTGAAATGGCTTATGAAAAGGTACATTGGGCTGAACCCTCTTATACTTTGGCTTATATAGCTCCGCCAACCTCATAGCCTCTTTGGATAGTGCTTGGTCTTTGTGCCGAGACATCCGCTTTGATGTATGAATCTAGACCATGCACAAACTTCTTCAATCACATGCCTTCATTGAGTCCATCCATAAACATAGAGAGCTTCATGAACCTCTTGATATACTCCCTAACCGACATGCCCTTTTGTGTGAGTTCATACCATTCTTCATGGTATCGGTCAAGAACCAAAGGCGACACAAATGTCATATTCATTTCATGCTTGAGTTCTTCCCAAGTATGTGGCATAACTCCTTCCTTGAGCATATGTCTCCACCATTGATGTGCATAGTCTTCCAAATGTAAGGATGCAAAATGCACTTTGTCCCTTTCACTCTTCGAATAGAGCTGAAAGTATGTATCCAACTTATTCATCCATTCTCATGATGGTGCGAGGGCTTGTGCTTTTGCATTTGCACAAAAGATCCAAGGAATTGTGCAAAATCCTTGTACACCCTCTTGAGGAAATTTGGCATTTCCATCCACCTATCATGAGCTTCTCTTTGTCTCTCAATGAATGACATATGTTCCCAATCAAGCTCAACCACATCATCCATATGATACACCTCCTCTTCAAGCATGGAGAACTGATTTGCTTTGGGATGCAAAGGTACTCTCCTCGGATCCCCAAAATTTGACTCCTCATGTCTGAATGTAGGTGCATGTTGCTTTCCATCCAATTGAGAAGAACCCGCTTGGAATGTAGTAGGCTTCATCCCCCGCATAGAAGGCCTCCTAGCATCCGCCATGAATCCGAAAGTGACATTCTTGGTGGAATGCTCATGTGTTACCTTGGGAGAAACCTCTTGTACCATGGGTAGCTTGCCTTCCCTACGGCCTTCAAAAGCTGTCCCAAATTGCTTGCCTTCATGTAAAGCACCATGACCACTATCATAGGAAGGTTGGCTCATTGGCCGAGCGACCCTCTCTTCCAAAACTTCCATCCTTGTAGCCATAGTGTCAAGCCTACCATTGACTTCCACCCTGGTAGCCATCGTGTCCATCTTAGCATTCATTTCCATCAGCATTTGCATGATCGAAT
Organism: Cibotium barometz; assembly: GCF_041138505.1. Taxonomy (NCBI): domain Eukaryota; kingdom Viridiplantae; phylum Streptophyta; class Polypodiopsida; order Cyatheales; family Cibotiaceae; genus Cibotium; species Cibotium barometz. The sequence continues at coordinate 1,700,237 of NC_141099.1, forward strand.
TGATGGGGATGGTATGCGAAGATTGTGGGGTGTGCTTATGGGCACTTCCGACATTCAACTCTTCATTCCCTTCTCTTGAAGTATGCCCAAAAGTATCCCCTTCTCTTGAAGTGTGCCCAAGAGTATCCTCCGGAGCATCCAAAATTCCTTGTTCCATCATTGCCTCTTCACCCTCTACCTCGTCGGAAGCCAAAGTGTTGCGCCTCAGTCGCCCTTTTGGCTTCGGCCCCATGGAAACCTTCGATTTCAGAAATTTGGTTCTAAATTGAGGTAGGGATGTCTGATTGAAGTGATCTAAAGCTCGTTGGAGAGCTAGTGAAGTGTACTAGACCACTATGCAAAGACTCGTAAGAGATGAGGTGTGCTACTATTCTCTGTTTTTAGGGTTATAGGCTGAAACGATATTTTGGGTATAACTTGAGCTAGAAATATCCAAATGCAAAAATTTTTAGCTCAAATCAAAACCTCCAATGAGTACCACAAGCCTATGTAATTGGATCCAGAAGACCTTCAAACCCGTGTGATTGAATTAGGGTTTAGTGTTTTTGCAAAAACCCTAAATTCTACCCTAAGGAGATATCAAAATGTGGAGGTTAAGGGCTCGTTGGGTAGCTCTAAGGAAGCACTAAGAGCTCATATGGTCCCTTTTAATTTAGTCCAAAAGGGTTGGGACTGAATTAGGGTTTTTGTGAATCTGTAGATTCTTGCCAAAGTGACCCTTTTTGTGCCCAATTGATCCTTATTTGCTCCCAAACCAATGTCAACACCTTCCGCACCTCATTGGCATCCCAAGGTCTGCAAATTATGGCCCACAAGCTTCAATTGTCCATGTATGACCAGAAATTTGAGAAAATTTTGACAGTCTCCTTTGTTTTAGGAGAGCTAAATCTCAATTTTTCTCAAGTAGCAATGCAAAAATCCATAAATCCTCTTATCAATTCCCATGAGATGTCCATATTAAGGTGCCATTGCCATGTACATAAACCAAGAGGATCGTCGGTGTAGCGCGTTGAAGCTTGTCGATCTCCCGGCGGCCAAGCTCTTCTCACCCCCGTACCTAGTTCGAACCAAGGCACGGGTTGAGGCCAAGTCCTCACCTCCACACCTAATCCTCCACCGTATCACTTTACCATGGCACTCATGACACGGTGGATTCAAGCCATGCTCTTCCCTCGGGCCTCTCCGCCCCAACACCCGGGGTACCCTCACCAACATATCTAGTTTCTGGAAATTGAAGTGAGTGCAAACAATTGTGAGGTGCATATAGCTTGAATATGAAAATGAGGCGGATCACTTACAAGGATGTGGAATGACTCATGCCCATTACAATATACTCATAAACCATTATGCATGAACTCATGCTTATCCACATAGCTCCAAATGTCCGCCATTCATCCAAAGATCCAACATCAATCAATAAGCACAAGTGAGGTAATACCATATACTAATGACATCAATATCCAATTGGTATCACTTCCATAAGCATTGCTTATGAGTAATTGGCATCAAATGGCATTCAAGGGCATCAACTTGCATTTGAATGTAGCATTACCAATTGATTCCAATCACACATCAAGCTCTTCCAATGCTCAATAACATCATACCAATGCATAAAAGCATCATGTCCATAGCAAAAGCCTTCTCATTATTACCCAACATCCACTCCATGCATGTGGCTCAATCAATGCATCTAAGCATATGCATTCCTTCATCCATTTATGCATGGATTCATCAAAGAATCTTGCATTTGTGTCACAAATGGCCACATGACATCCAAATGGGTGTGATTAAAGAAAGATGTGAGCAATAAGAGCATGTAATCACTTTCCAATGGATCATGAGTTATGTAGGAATGTTAAAATTCTGTAAATTAGGGTTTCCTTTCATGAATAACCCTAATTTATCCATAGCATGAGGATTAATCACCAATGCTTGAGAAAATGGCCATAGCAACTCACCAATGGATCATGAGTTATGTAGGAATGTTAAAATTCTATAAATTAGGGTTTCCTTTCATGAATCACCCTAATTTGTCCATAGCATGAGGATTAATCACCAATGCTTGAGAAAATGGCCATAGCAACTCACCAATGGTATTCCAAAAGCTTCAATGGTTGGATTGTTGCTTGATAGAGTCTCCAATGGGTACAAATCTTGAAGATTTTTACAATTTCTGAGGGCTGCTCAAACCTCCTCTTCTCCCTCTCCAATAGTAATGAAGAACTCCCCAAAATCCACCAAAAACACCATAGCTAACAACCACATGGTATGGAATGGCTTGAAGTGAAGCTATTTCTTGTGAACTATGGCCATGAGGCTGCATGGAAAAATGGCACTCAACGCCTAGCTTCATGAGTTGGAAGAAGCAAAATCAACACCATGTTTAGCCCTCATTAACCATAGAATACACTTGCAGCCATTTAGAGTGAGTGGAGATGGACAATGGTGAGCTATGTGAGAGAGATTAGGGTTTGGATAGCAAAGGGAAAGAAAAGGGAAAGAAATTTTCAAAAATTTTCAAAAAAATGCATGTAAATTGGTACTCTATGTGTTCCTCTCCTCAAGATCAACAAAAGCCCTAGCAAATGGGAGCAAAACGGGGGAAAGATGAGAAGTAATGGCTATGGAAAGCTTGGAAAAGAAGCACAAAAGATAAACATGATTAACAGAGAAATTAACAGGTGATTAATTCAAATTTTCTCCAATTTTTGTAACCCACCTCAAATATTTAGTCCAGGGTGCCCAAATTAGGTCTAATTGAGCTAAATCTCCATGAAATCACATGAAATGATGCCTCCCCTCCACTAATCTCCAAAGATTAAGTGGAAATTAAGTAAGATTAAGCCAAAACTCCAAGAAATCAAGAGAAAATTCAGAAAATTATCAAGAAAATGACTAATCTCATGCCCAAAACCTTGATAATGGATCAAAATCAAGGCTCTGATACCAAATGAAATGGATCTAGAGTAAAATATTGGATCAAATACATCAAATCAAGAATCTAGCATCCATTAATCATGAGATTAGTGATCAAATGGCTCATCACATGAATATACAAGAGAGAGAGAATCTATAAGTGCATGTAGCAACAAGAGAAGATCCACAAATAGCCTAAGTGTGTTTAACCTCTCACCAAGAGGATGACCATGGAAGGCCAAATCTCCATTGATGGAGCCCAAAGGTACAAGATGACCAAAATTAGTGAAAGTGTCAAAAGATCCTACCAATGTTCCCCAAGCCCTATTTATAGCCATTTTCTCCTTTTGCCCATGGGCCCCTATGTACATGTGGAAATCAAACTCTATGGTTCATGACACCAACGAAGCACTCCACACTTCTACGTTTCTTTATTACGTTGTGATTAGGCCTTGTTTGATGAGGACTTTTGCGAGAATTTTTTGGCACATGTGTGATTCATTCATTTGGTTCGATTTCTCATATATTATATGAACTAGTGGACTAACCCGTGCTTCGCACGTATATAATTCCCCACTTGATATTTTTCAAATTCCTAGAATTATAGGACCTTACACCTCTTTCCATAGTAATAGCAGCAAACCCCTCGAACCTCCAAATTGCATCCCGAACCCCCAAATTGCATACTTCTTACCTTATAAGAAAACTTTGACTTCTCATCAAGCAGCAAATATGTTTATCAAACAAATCTTTGTACATCACAGCTTACCCAAAGTCATTGTTTTTGACAGAGATTCAAGGTTTTAGTAGTAATTTTTGGATCACATTATTCTCAAACTTAGGCACTAAAGTAGATTTCTCAATAGCTTTCCATCCATAAACAAATGGACAAACTGAAGTTACTAACAACACTATCTTAGATCTACTCTGAGCCTATGTTGCCCAACAACCTAACTCATGGGATAAGTACATTCATCTTCTCCAATTTGCTTATAATAATACTCCTCATTCAGAGTGATCGAGAACCTTTCAAAATTGTATATGGAAAACCTTTGCTTATTTCGGCAAGTAGACTTTCTCACAAAATCGAAGTTGCGGATCAATTCACCATTGATTTTATGACCATTCTGAATGACGTAAAATATTCCATTGCTCATGCTTAAGAAAAGTATGTTAAGCAAGCAAATCGTAAACGTAAAGCTATATCCTTTGAACTTGGAGACTATGTACTTTTAAAAATTGAAAAACGTCGACTTAAAAGTGTTGAAAAATTCCGAGCTGTTAAGCTTGCACCAAGATTTTATGCACCTTCTAAAGTGATCCACAAAATTATTGATGTTGCATACAAACTTGAATTACCTTCTCATCGGAACATTCACAATTCATTTCATGTTAGCTTATTAAAACCTTTCAAAGGACAACTTTCCACTCATCCAGTATATGAAGAACCACCTCTTATTGAAGGAGACCGAGAAATCTTACTGCCAAATACTATTATTGACCATCAAATTACACCAACTCGTATTGGAAACCAATATAGAAAATATTTAATAACTTTCAAAAATCATCCTCGTCGTAAAGATGCAAGATGGGTGCCTGACAAATATTTTTGTGCTTTCCCTAAGATCCTCCGTTCTTTTCAACAAACTGGCAATTGAGGGCAATTGCAAACTCAAGCAAGAGGGAATGTTATGGAAATATATTTTAAGCCCTCTTAAAAATATTATTCTACCCTCTTAGATAATTCGGGGACACTTGGATTATCTTTGCATCATGCCAAATTATGTTAATATCATGGGTGATACCATTATAAATATTAATACATTTGGTGGATATTGACATATTCTTGGGGCCTCCAATGTTTGTTTCAATTGGTTCGTATCTAGGGGTGATTCTCGGGTTACTTACACCTAGCAAACATGTGTGTGATGATGGTTTGTATGCTTATGGAATATTTATTTCACCAATTTATTGTTGGTTATTTTATAGGTGAAGAGAATTCCAAGGATTGAGGAGAAGTTGCACCAATTTATTACTTGGCACACCATTTTTGTAAACAAGCTTGTAAATACATGTGCTAGCATGTGCACATTTTGATTTATTTTGTAAAAGCTATAGTTTATATCAAGCATAGACTTGATCTTTAATATTTGGTAAAGCGTGATATGCTTCAAAACCAAGCCTCAATTTATGGGCACTCTATTTTTGAAGATAAGAGAGTGTCGTGCAAGAAAAGCACCCCTTTTTGTAATTTTGGAGGCTATGGCCTAATTTGGAATAAAATATCTTGTAAATACACATGTGTGGGGGAGAATTGGCCATACACACATGAGGGGGGATGATTGCACCCAATCTTTGGAGTCGCATCTTTGTGAGCTAAGTATTTTCAATTGTTTTTAAATACTTTAATCATGGTCATGTGATGTTTGATGAATTCTTGAATTTATTTCTTGTAAATTATTTGATTTCTATCTCCCTAGAAATTTAGATCCCGTGACAATTTCTTAGTTAGCCTATCTAGGAAAGTGTTCCATTTTTCTTCCTTTATATGTTTATTTATATCTAGGGGATTATCTATTGAATGCCTTTTTTCAGTATATAGAGAGAAAATGAACAAAAGTTCTCTCTCCCACACACTTTTTAGAGCCATACACACTTTGAAAGTGCATGAGAAATAATAATTATTTAGATACTTCAAGTATAAGGTTTCTTATATCTTATGGTTTTCTGGATATAAGGACTCTACTTATCTTGAACTACCAAGCTTATCCCTTTGTAGGTAGTGCCATCATGTAGCCTACTAGATAGGATGATGGGGTGTACTAGTAAAGGATTTGAGGGTGGAGACGAGAATAGGAAGGTTAGATGGAGCGAGGAGATGAGACATGTAGTGTTTGTTATAGAACTAAGGTTGTGCATAAAGAAAATTGCCTTATCTTACTCTCTTTGAGATGCCCCTTTTACTATTAATATGCACTTTGCATAAATTGGGAGTGTAGGAGCTCTAAGAAATTCTCTCTCTCGAAACTAGTATAGAATGCTCTTTGACCCATAAATGCCAAGCTCACCACCACAAGCTTCGAGCACCAGAAAATTTCCTAATGAGTTTGCAAACTTTGAGGTTGAGCGTTTCCCTTTGCAGTGAAACAATATCGCAATGTACATTGAGGATAGTGAGAACTCTTCGCTTAGCACTCGCTCTCATTACATTCATTCTTGTACAGGGGTTGCATTTTTCCAAGATTTAAAATTCACATGTTATTTTTGGACGTAAAGTGAAATGACAAAAAATAACTAATGACTTTTGTGAGGGTAGTGGTTGTCATAATTAATAAATATTTAAAGTAGTATCCTACAAAAGAGTATGCATTCCCTCAATGTAGTGCATGTTACATTTTAAGAATAAACAAGTCTGAAAAGATATGGTTCTATGGATATACACACAAGATATGGTTTCACGGATATACATTACACACTACATTTTGGTGACCCACTACACACTACATTGTGCTTATTAGTACTTTGACTCATAATTTCCACACTATCGATAATTGTTGTTGTTGTATTAAGGCAACCAACAAAGCACTCCACACTTCTACGTTTCTTTATTATGTTGTGATTAGGCCTTGTTTGATGAGGACTTTTGCGTGAATTTTTTGGCACATGTGTGATTCATTCATTTGGTTCGATTTCTCATATATTATATGAACTAGTGGACTAACCCGTGCTTCGCACGTATATAATTCCCCACTTGATATTTTTTAAATTCCTAGAATTATAGGACCTTACAGTGCCTCTTCCCATAGTAATAGCAACCAACCCCTCGAACCTCCAAATTGCATCCCGAACCCCCAAATTGCATACTTCTTACCTTATAAGAAAACTTTGATTTCTCATCAAGCAGCAAATATGCATGTGCACATTTTGATTTATTTTGTAAAAGCTATAGTTTATATCAAGCATAGACTTGATCTTTAATATTTGGTAAAGCGTGATATGCTTTAAAACCAAGCCTCAATTTATGGGCACTCTGTTTTTGAAGATAAGAGATTGTCTTGCAAGAAAAGCACCCCTTTTTGTATTTTTGGAGGCTATGGCCTAATTTGGAATAAAATATCTTGTAAATACTCGTGTGGGAGAGAATTGGCCATACACACATGAGGGGGGATGATTGCACCCAATCTTTGGAGTCGCATCTTTGTGAGCTAAGTATTTTCAATTGTTTTTGAATAATTTAATCATGGTCATGTGATGTTTGATGAATTCTTGAATTTATTTCTTGTAAATTATTAGATTTCTATCTCCCTAGAAATTTAGATCCCGTGACAATTTCTTAGTTAGCCTATCTAGAAAAGTGTTCCATTTTTCTTCCTTTATATGTTTATTTATATCTAGGGGATTATCTATTGAATGCCTTTTTTCAGTATATAGAGAGAAAATGAACAAAAGTTCTCTCTCCCACACACTTTTTAGAGCCATACACACCATGAAAGTGCATGAGAAATAATAATTATTTAGATTCTTCAAGTATAAGGTTTCTTATATCTTATGGTTTTCTAGATATAAGGACTCTACTTATCTTGAACTACCAAGCTTATCCCTTTGTAGGTAGTGCCATGATGTAGCCTACTAGATAGGATGATAGGGTGTACTAGTAAAGGATTTGAGGGTGGAGACGAGAATAGGAAGGTTAGATGGAGCGAGGAGATGAGACATGTAGTAATTGTTATAGAACTAAGGTTGTGCATAAAGAAAATTGCCTTATCTTACTATCTTTGAAATGCCCCTTTTACTATTAATATGCACTTTGCATAAATTGGGAGTGTAGGAGCTCTAAGAAATTCTCTCTCTCGAAACTAGTATAGAATGCTCTTTGACCCCATAAATGCCAAGCTCACCACCACAAGCTTCGAGCACCAGAAAATTTCCTAATGAGTTTAGCGTTTCGCTTTGCAGTGAAACAATATCGTGATGTACATTGAGGATAGTGAGAACTCTTCGCTTAGCACTCGCTCTCATTACATTCATTCTTGTACAGGGGTTGCATTTTTCCAAGATTTAAAATTCACATGTTATTTTTGGACGTAAAGTGAAATGACAAAAAATAACTAATGACTTTTGTGAGGGTAGAGTGGTTGTCATAATTAATAAATATTTAAAGTAGTATCCTACAAAAGAGTATGCATTCCCTCAATGTAGTGCATGTTACATTTTAAGAATAAACAAGTCTGAAAAGATATGGTTCTATGGATATACACAAAAGATAAGGTTTAACGAATATACATTACACACTACATTTTGGTGACCCACTACACACTACATTGTGCTTATTAGTACTTTGACTCGTAATTTCCACACTATCGATAATTGTTGTTGTTGTATTAAGGCAACCAACGAAGCACTCCACACTTCTACGTTTCTTTATTATGTTGTGATTAGGCCTTGTTTGATGAGGACTTTTGTGAGAATTTTTTGGCACATGTGTGATTCATTCATTTGGTTCGATTTCTCATATATTATATGAACTAGTGGACTAACCCGTGCTTCGCACGTATAAACATCCCCACTTGATATTTTTCAAATTCCTAGAATTATAGGACCTTACAGTGCCTCTTCCCATAGTAATAGCAGCCAACCCCTCGAACCTCCAAATTGCATCCCGAACCCCCAAATTGCATACTTCTTACCTTATAAGAAAGCTTTGACTTCTCATCACGCAGCAAATATGTTTATCAAACAAATCTTTGTACATCACAGCTTACCCAAAGTCATTGTTTTTGACAGAGATTCAAGGTTTTGTAGTAATTTTTGGATCACATTATTCTCAAACTTAGGCACTAAAGTAGATTTCTCAATAGCTTTCCATCCATAAACAAATGGACAAACTGAAGTTACTAACATTACTATCTTAGATCTACTCAGAGCCTATGTTGCCCAACAACCTAACTCATGGGATAAGTACATTCATCTTCTCCAATTTGCTTAGAATAATACTCCTCATTCAGCGTGATCGAGCACCTTTCGAAATTGTATATGGAAAACCTTTGCTTATTCCGGCAAGTAGACTTTCTCACAAAATCGAAGCTGCTGATCAATTCACCATTGATTTTATGACCATTCTGAATGACGTAAAACATTCCATTGCTCATGCTTAAGAAAAGTATGTTAGGTAAGCAAATCGTAAACGTAAAGCTATATCCTTTGAACTTGGAGACTATGTACTTCTGAAAATTGAAAAACGTCGACTTAAAAGTGTTGAAAAATTTCGAGCTGTTAAGCTTGCACCAAGATTTTATGGACATTTTAAAGTGATCCACAAAATTATTGATGTTGCATACAAACTTGAATTACCTTCTCATCGGAACATTCACAATTCATTTCATGTTAGCTTATTAAAACCTTTCAAAGGACAACTTTCCACTCATCCAGTATATGAAGAACCACCTCTTATTGAAGGAGACCGAGAAATCTTACTGCCAAATACTATTATTGACCATCAAATTACACCAACTCGTACTGGAAACCAATATAGAAAATATTTAATAACTTTCAAAAATCATCCTCGTGATGCAAGATGGGTGCCTGAGAAATATCTTTGTGCTTTCCCTAAGATCCTCCTTTCTTTTCAACAAACTGGCAATTGAGGGCAATTGCAAACTCAAGCAAGAGGGAATGTTATGGGAATATATTTTAAGCCCTCTTAAAAATATTATTCTACCCTCCTAGAATATTCGGGGACGCTTGGATTATCTTTGCGTCATGCCAAATTATGTTAATATCATGGGTGATACCATTATAAATAATAATACATTTGGTGGATATTCACAAATTCTTGGGGCCTCCAATGTTTGTTTTAGTTGGTTCATATCGACGAGGGGTGATTCTCGGGTTACTTACACGTGGCAAACATGGGTGTGATGATGGTTTGTATGCTTATGGAATATTTATTTCACCAATTTATTGTTGGTTATTTTATAGGTGAAGAGGATTCCAAGGATTAAGGAGAAGTTGCACCAATTTATTACTTGGCACACCATTTTTGTAAACAAGCTTGTAAATACATGTGCTAGCATGTGCACATTTTGATTTATTTTGTAAAAGCTATAGTTTATATCAAGCATAGACTTGATCTTTAATATTTGGTAAAGCGTGATATGCTTTAAAACCAAGCCTCAATTTATGGGCACTCTATTTTTTAAGATAAGAGAGTGTCGTGCAAGAAAAGCACCCCTTTTTGTATTTTTGGAGGCTATGGCCTAATTTGGAATAAAATATCTTGTAATTTAAATACTCATGTGTGGGGGAGAATTGGCCATACACACATGAGGGGGGATGATTGCACCCAATCTTTGGGGTCGCATCTTTGTGAGCTAAGTATTTTCAATTGTTTTTGAATACTTTAATCATGGTCATGTGATGTTTGATGAATTCTTGAATTTATTTCTTGTAAATTATTTGATTTCTATCTCCCTAGAAATTTAGATCCCGTGACAATTTCTTAGTTAGCCTATCTAGGAAAGCGTTCCATTTTTCTTCCTTTATATGTTTATTTATATCTAGGGGATTATCTATTGAATGCCTTTTTTCAGTATATATAGAGAGAAAATGAACAAAAGTTCTCTCTCCCACACACTTTTTAGAGCCATACACACTTTGAAAGTGCATGAGAAATAATAAATATTTAGATACTTCAAGTATAAGGTTTCTTATATCTTATGGTTTTCTGGATATAAGGACTCTACTTATCTTGAACTACCAAGCTTATCCCTTTGTAGGTAGTGCCATCATGTAGCCTACTAGATAGGATGATGGGGTGTACTAGTAAAGGATTTGAGGGTGGAGACGAGAATAGGAAGGTTAGATGGAGCGAGGAGATGAGACATGTAGTGTTTGTTATAGAACGAAGGTTGTGCATAAAGAAAATTGCCTTATCTTACTCTCTTTGAAATGCCCCTTTTACTATTAATATGCACTTTGCATAAATTGGGAGTATAGGAGCTCTAAGAAATTCTCTCTCTCGAAACTAGTATAGAATGCTCTTTGACCCATAAATGCCAAGCTCACCACCACAAGCTTCGAGCACCAGAAAATTTCCTAATGAGTTTGCAAACTTTGAGGTTGAGCGTTTCCCTTTGCAGTGAAACAATATCGCAATGTACATTGAGGATAGTGAGAACTCTTCGCTTAGCACTCGCTCTCATTACATTCATTCTTGTACAGGGGTTGCATTATTCCAAGATTTAAAATTCACATGTTATTTTTGGACGTAAAGTGAAATGACAAAAAATAACTAATGACTTTTGTGAGGGTAGAGTGAATGTCATAATTAATAAATATTTAAAGTAGTATCCTACAAAAGAGTATGCATTCCCTCAATGTAGTGCATGTTACATTTTAAGAATAAACAAGTCTGAAAAGATATGGTTCTATGGATATACACAAAAGATATGGTTTCACGGATATACATTACACACTACATTTTGGTGACCCACTACTACACACTACATTGTGCTTATTAGAACTTTGACTCGTAATTTCCACACTATCAATAATTGTTGTTGTTGTATTAAGCCAACCAACGAAGCACTCCACACTTCTACGTTTCTTTATTATGTTGTGATTAGGCCTTGTTTGATGAGGACTTTTGCGAGAATTTTTTGGCACATGTGTGATTCATTCATTTGGTTCGATTTCTCATATATTATATGAACTAGTGGACTAACCCGTGCTTCGCACGTATATAATTCCCCACTTGATATTTTTCAAATTCCTAGAATTATAGAACCTTACAGAGCCTCTTCCCATAGTAATAGCAGCCAACCCCTCGAACCTCCAAATTGCATCCCGAACCCCCAAATTGCATACTTCTTACCTTATAAGAAAACTTTGACTTCTCATCAAGCAGCAAATATGCATGTGCACATTTTGATTTATTTTGTAAAAGCTATAGTTTATATCAAGCATAGACTTGATCTTTAATATTTGGTAAAGCGTGATATGCTTTAAAACCAAGCCTCAATTTATGGGCACTCTATTTTTGAAGATAAGAGATTGTGTTGCAAGAAAAGCACCCCTTTTTGTATTTTTGGAGGCTATGGCCTAATTTGGAATAAAATATCTTGTAAATACTCGTGTGGGAGAGAATTGGCCATACACACATGAGAGGGGGGATGATTGCACCCAATCTTTGGAGTCGCATCTTTGTGAGCTAAGTATTTTCAATTGTTTTTAAATAATTTAATCATGGTCATGTGATGTTTGATGAATTCTTGAATTTATTTCTTGTAAATTATTAGATTTCTATCTCCCTAGAAATTTAGATCCCGTGACAATTTCTTAGTTAGCCTATCTAGGAAAGTGTTCCATTTTTCTTCCTTTATATGTTTATTTATATCTAGGGGATTATCTATTGAATGCCTTTTTTCAGTATATAGAGAGAAAATGAACAAAAGTTCTCTCTCCCACACACTTTTTAGAGCCATACACACCATGAAAGTGCATGAGAAATAATAATTATTTAGATACTTCAAGTACAAGGTTTCTTATATCTTATGGTTTTCTAGATATAAGGACTCTACTTATCTTGAACTACCAAGCTTATCCCTTTGTAGGTAGTGCCATGATGTAGCCTACTAGATAGGATGATGGGGTGTACTAGTAAAGGATTTGAGGGTGGAGACGAGAATAGGAAGGTTAGATGGAGCGAGGAGATGAGACATGTAGTAATTGTTATAGAACTAAGGTTGTGCATAAAGAAAATTGCCTTATCTTACTCTCTTTGAAATGCCCCTTTTACTAATAATATGCACTTTGCATAAATTGGGAGTGTAGGAGCTCTAAGAAATTCTCTCTCTCGAAACTAGTATAGAATGCTCTTTGACCCCATAAATGCCAAGCTCACCACCACAAGCTTCGAGCACCAGAAAATTTCCTAATGAGTTTGCAAACTTTGAGGTTGAGCGTTTCCCTTTTTGCAGTGAAACAATATCGTGATGTACATTGAGGATAGTGAGAACTCTTCGCTTAGCACTCGCTCTCATTACATTCATTCTTGTACAGGGGTTGCATTTTTCCAAGATTTAAAATTCACATGTTATTTTTGGACGTAAAGTGAAATGACAAAAAATAACTAATGACTTTTGTGAGGGTAGAGTGGTTGTCATAATTAATAAATATTTAAAGTAGTATCCTACAAAAGAGTATGCATTCCCTCAATGTAGTGCATGTTACATTTTAAGAATAAACAAGTCTGAAAAGATATGGTTCTATGGATATACACAAAAGATAAGGTTTAACGAATATACATTACACACTACATTTTGGTGACCCACTACACACTACATTGTGCTTATTAGTACTTTGACTCGTAATTTCCACACTATCGATAATTGTTGTTGTTGTATTAAGGCAACCAACGAAGCACTCCACACTTCTACGTTTCTTTATTATGTTGTGATTAGGCCTTGTTTGATGAGGACTTTTGTGAGAATTTTTTGGCACATGTGTGATTCATTCATTTGGTTCGATTTCTCATATATATCATATGAACTAGTGGACTAACCCGTGCTTCACACGTATAAACATCCCCACTTGATATTTTTCAAATTCCTAGAATTATAGGACCTTACAGTACCTCTTCCCATAGTAATAGCAGCCAACCCCTCGAACCTCCAAATTGCATCCCGAACCCCCAAATTGCATACTTCTTACCTTATAAGAAAACTTTGACTTCTCATCAACCAGCAAATATGTTTATCAAACAAATCTTTGTACATCACAGCTTACCCAAAGTCATTATTTTTGACAGAGATTCAAGGTTTTGTAGTAATTTTTGGATCACATTATTCTCAAACTTAGGCACTAAAGTAGATTTCTCAATAGCTTTCCATCCATAAACAAATGGACAAACTGAAGTTACTAACAACACTATCTTAGATCTACTCAGAGCCTATGTTGCCCAACAACCTATCTCATGGAATAAGTACATTCATCTTCTCCAATTTGCTTATAATAATACTCCTCCTTCAGCGTGATTGAGCACCTTTCGAAATTGTATATGGAAAACCTTTGCTTATTCCGGCAAGTAGACTTTCTCACAAAATCGAAGCTGCTGATCAATTCACCATTGATTTTACGACCATTCTGAATGACGTAAAACATTCCATTGCTCATGCTTAAGAAAAGTATGTTAAGCAAGCAAATCATAAACGTAAAGCTATATCCTTTGAACTTGGAGACTATGTACTTCTGAAAATTGAAAAACGTCGACTTAAAAGTGTTGAAAAATTTCGAGCTGTTAAGCTTGCACCAAGATTTTATGGACATTTTAAAGTGATCAACAAAATTATTGATGTTGCATACAAACTTGAATTACCTTCTCATCGGAACATTCACAATTCATTTCAAGTTAGCTTATTAAAACCTTTCAAAGGACAACTTTCCACTCATCCAGTATATGAAGAATCACCTCTTATTGAAGGAGACCGAGAAATCTTACTGCCAAATACTATTATTGACCATCAAATTACACCAACTCGTACTGGAAACCAATATAGAAAATATTTGATAACTTTCAAAAATCATCCTCGTGATGCAAGATGGGTGCCTGAGAAATATCTTTGTGCTTTCCCTAAGATCCTCCTTTCTTTTCAACAAACTGGCAATTGAGGGCAATTGCAGACTCAAGCAAGAGGGAATGTTATGGGAATATATTTTAAGCCCTCTTAAAAATATTATTCTACCCTCCTAGAATATTCGGGGACGCTTGGATTATCTTTGCGTCATGCCAAATTATGTTAATATCATGGGTGATACCATTATAAATAATAATACATTTGGTGGATATTCACAAATTCTTGGGGCCTCCAATGTTTGTTTTAGTTGGTTCATATCGACGAGGGGTGATTCTCGGGTTACTTACACGTGGCAAACATGGGTGTGATGATGGTTTGTATGCTTATGGAATATTTATTTCACCAATTTATTGTTGGTTATTTTATAGGTGAAGAGGATTCCAAGGATTTAGGAGAAGTTGCACCAATTTATTACTTGGCACACCATTTTTGTAAACAAGCTTGTAAATACATGTGCTAGCATGTGCACATTTTGATTTATTTTGTAAAAGCTATAGTTTATATCAAGCATAGACTTGATCTTTAATATTTGGTAAAGCGTGATATGCTTTAAAACCAAGCCTCAATTTATGGGCACTCTATTTTTTAAGATAAGAGAGTGTCGTGCAAGAAAAGCACCCCTTTTTGTATTTTTGGAGGCTATGGCCTAATTTAATTTGGAATAAAATATCTTGTAAATACTCATGTGTGGGGGAGAATTGGCCATACACACATGAGGGGGGATGATTGCACCCAATCTTTGGAGTCGCATCTTTGTGAGCTAAGTATTTTCAATTGTTTTTGAATACTTTAATCATGGTCATGTGATGTTTGATGAATTCTTGAATTTAATTCTTGTAAATTATTAGATTTCTATCTCCCTAGAAATTTAGATCCCGTGACAATTTCTTAGTTAGCCTATCTAGGAAAGTGTTCCATTTTTCTTCCTTTATATGTTTATTTATATCTAGGGGATCATCTATTGAATGCCTTTTTTCAGTATATAGAGAGAAAATGAACAAAAGTTCTCTCTCCCACACACTTTTTAGAGCCATACACACCATGAAAGTGCATGAGAAATAATAATTATTTAGTTACTTTAAGTATAAGGTTTCTTATATCTTATGGCTTTCTGGATATAAGGACTCTACTTATCTTGAACTACCAAGCTTATCCCTTTGTAGGTAGTGCCATCATGTAGCCTACTAGATAGGATGATGGGGTGTACTAGTAAAGGATTTGAGGGTGGAGACGAGAATAGGAAGGTTAGATGGAGCGAGGAGATGAGACATGTAGTAATTGTTATAGAACTAAGGTTGTGCATAAAGAAAATTGCCTTATCTTACTCTCTTTGAAATGCCCCTTTTACTATTAATATGCACTTTGCATAAATTGGGAGTGTAGGAGCTCTAAGAAATTCTCTCTCTCGAAACTAGTATAGAATGCTCTTTGACCCCATAAATGCCAAGCTCACCACCACAAGCTTCGAGCACCAGAAAATTTCCTAATGAGTTTGCAAACTTTGAGGTTGAGGGTTTCCCTTTTTGCAGTGAAACAATATCGTGATGTACATTGAGGATAGTGAGAACTCTTCGCTTAGCACTCACTCTCATTACATTCATTCTAGTACAGGGGTTGCATTTTTCCAAGATTTAAAATTCACATGTTATTTTTGGACAACGAAGCACTTCACACTTCTACGTTTCTTTATTATGTTGTGATTAGGCCTTGTTTGATGAGGACTTTTGTGAGAATTTTTTGGCACATGTGTGATTCATTCATTTGGTTCGATTTCTCATATATTATATGAACTAGTGGACTAACCCGTGCTTCACACGTATAAACATCCCCACTTGATATTTTTCAAATTCCTAGAATTATAGGACCTTACAGTGCCTCTTCCCATAGTAATAGCAGCCAACCCCTCGAACCTCCAAATTGCATCCCGAACCCCCAAATTGCATACTTCTTACCTTATAAGAAAACTTTGACTTCTCATCAACCAGCAAATATGTTTATCAAACAAATCTTTGTACATCACAGCTTACCCAAAGTCATTATTTTTGACAGAGATTCAAGGTTTTGTAGTAATTTTTGGATCACATTATTCTCAAACTTAGGCACTAAAGTAGATTTCTCAATAGCTTTCCATCCATAAACAAATGGACAAACTGAAGTTACTAACAACACTATCTTAGATCTACTCAGAGCCTATGTTGCCCAACAACCTATCTCATGGAATAAGTACATTCATCTTCTCCAATTTGCTTATAATAATACTCCTCCTTCAGCGTGATTGAGCACCTTTCGAAATTGTATATGGAAAACCTTTGCTTATTCCGGCAAGTAGACTTTCTCACAAAATCGAAGCTGCTGATCAATTCACCATTGATTTTACGACCATTCTGAATGACGTAAAACATTCCATTGCTCATGCTTAAGAAAAGTATGTTAAGCAAGCAAATCGTAAACGTAAAGCTATATCCTTTGAACTTGGAGACTATGTACTTCTGAAAATTGAAAAACGTCGACTTAAAAGTGTTGAAAAATTTCGAGCTGTTAAGCTTGCACCAAGATTTTATGGACATTTTAAAGTGATCAACAAAATTATTGATGTTGCATACAAACTTGAATTACCTTCTCATCGGAACATTCACAATTCATTTCAAGTTAGCTTATTAAAACCTTTCAAAGGACAACTTTCCACTCATCCAGTATATGAAGAACCACCTCTTATTGAAGGAGACCGAGAAATCTTACTGCCAAATACTATTATTGACCATCAAATTACACCAACTCGTACTGGAAACCAATATAGAAAATATTTGATAACTTTCAAAAACCATCCTCGTGATGCAAGATGGGTGCCTGAGAAATATCTTTGTGCTTTCCCTAAGATCCTCCTTTCTTTTCAACAAACTGGCAATTGAGGGCAATTGCAGACTCAAGCAAGAGGGAATGTTATGGGAATATATTTTAAGCCCTCTTAAAAATATTATTCTACCCTCCTAGAATATTCGGGGACGCTTGGATTATCTTTGCGTCATGCCAAATTATGTTAATATCATGGGTGATACCATTATAAATAATAATACATTTGGTGGATATTCACAAATTCTTGGGGCCTCCAATGTTTGTTTTAGTTGGTTCATATCGACGAGGGGTGATTCTCGGGTTACTTACACGTGGCAAACATGGGTGTGATGATGGTTTGTATGCTTATGGAATATTTATTTCACCAATTTATTGTTGGTTATTTTATAGGTGAAGAGGATTCCAAGGATTGAGGAGAAGTTGCACCAATTTATTACTTGGCACACCATTTTTGTAAACAAGCTTGTAAATACATGTGCTAGCATGTGCACATTTTGATTTATTTTGTAAAAGCTATAGTTTATATCAAGCATAGACTTGATCTTTAATATTTGGTAAAGCGTGATATGCTTTAAAACCAAGCCTCAATTTATGGGCACTCTATTTTTTAAGATAAGAGAGTGTCGTGCAAGAGAAGCACCCCTTTTTGTATTTTTGGAGGCTATGGCCTAATTTAATTTGGAATAAAATATCTTGTAAATACTCATGTGTGGGGGACAATTGGCCATACACACATGAGGGGGGATGATTGCACCCAATCTTTGGAGTCGCATCTTTGTGAGCTAAGTATTTTCAATTGTTTTTGAATACTTTAATCATGGTCATGTGATGTTTGATGAATTCTTGAATTTAATTCTTGTAAATTATTTGATTTCTATCTCCCTAGAAATTTAGATCCCGTGACAATTTCTTAGTTAGCCTATCTAGGAAAGTGTTCCATTTTTCTTCCTTTATATGTTTATTTATATCTAGGGGATCATCTATTGAATGCCTTTTTTCAGTATATAGAGAGAAAATGAACAAAAGTTCTCTCTCCCACACACTTTTTAGAGCCATACACACCATGAAAGTGCATGAGAAATAATAATTATTTAGTTACTTCAAGTATAAGGTTTCTTATATCTTATGGTTTTCTGGATATAAGGACTCTACTTATCTTGAACTACCAAGCTTATCCCTTTGTAGGTAGTGCCATTATGTAGCCTACTAGATAGGATGATGGGGTGTACTAGTAAAGGATTTGAGGGTGGAGACGAGAATAGGAAGGTTAGATGGAGCGAGGAGATGAGACATGTAGTGTTTGTTATAGAACTAAGGTTGTGCATAAAGAAAATTGCCTTATCTTACTCTCTTTGAAATGCCCCTTTTACTATTAATATGCACTTTGCATAAATTGGGAGTGTAGGAGCTCTAAGAAATTCTCTCTCTCGAAACTAGTATAGAATGCTCTTTGACCCATAAATGCCAAGCTCACCACCACAAGCTTCGAGCACCAGAAAATTTCCTAATGAGTTTGCAAACTTTGAGGTTGAGCGTTTCCCTTTGCAGTGAAACAATATCGCAATGTACATTGAGGATAGTGAGAACTCTTCGCTTAGCACTCCCTCTGATTACATTCATTCTTGTACAGGGGTTGCATTTTTCCAAGATGTAAAAATTCACCTGTTATTTTTGGACGTAAAGTGAAATGACAAAAAATAACTAATGACTTTTGTGAGGGTAGTGGTTGTCATAATTAATAAATATTTAAAGTAGTATCCTACAAAAGAGTATGCATTTCCTCAATGTAGTGCATGTTACATTTTAAGAATAAACAAGTCTGAAAAGATATGGTTCTATGGATATACACAAAAGATAAGGTTTAACGAATATACATTACACACTACATTTTGGTGACCCACTACACACTACATTGTGCTTATTAGTACTTTGACTCGTAATTTCCACACTATCGATAATTGTTGTTGTTGTATTAAGGCAACCAACGAAGCACTCCACACTTCTACGTTTCTTTATTATGTTGTGATTAGGCCTTGTTTGATGAGGACTTTTGTGAGAATTTTTTGGCACATGTGTGATTCATTCATTTGGTTCGATTTCTCATATATATCATATGAACTAGTGGACTAACCCGTGCTTCACACGTATAAACATCCCCACTTGATATTTTTCAAATTCCTAGAATTATAGGACCTTACAGTACCTCTTCCCATAGTAATAGCAGCCAACCCCTCGAACCTCCAAATTGCATCCCGAACCCCCAAATTGCATACTTCTTACCTTATAAGAAAACTTTGACTTCTCATCAACCAGCAAATATGTTTATCAAACAAATCTTTGTACATCACAGCTTACCCAAAGTCATTATTTTTGACAGAGATTCAAGGTTTTGTAGTAATTTTTGGATCACATTATTCTCAAACTTAGGCACTAAAGTAGATTTCTCAATAGCTTTCCATCCATAAACAAATGGACAAACTGAAGTTACTAACAACACTATCTTAGATCTACTCAGAGCCTATGTTGCCCAACAACCTATCTCATGGAATAAGTACATTCATCTTCTCCAATTTGCTTATAATAATACTCCTCCTTCAGCGTGATTGAGCACCTTTCGAAATTGTATATGGAAAACCTTTGCTTATTCCGGCAAGTAGACTTTCTCACAAAATCGAAGCTGCTGATCAATTCACCATTGATTTTACGACCATTCTGAATGACGTAAAACATTCCATTGCTCATGCTTAAGAAAAGTATGTTAAGCAAGCAAATCGTAAACGTAAAGCTATATCCTTTGAACTTGGAGACTATGTACTTCTGAAAATTGAAAAACGTCGACTTAAAAGTGTTGAAAAATTTCGAGCTGTTAAGCTTGCACCAAGATTTTATGGACATTTTAAAGTGATCAACAAAATTATTGATGTTGCATACAAACTTGAATTACCTTCTCATCGGAACATTCACAATTCATTTCAAGTTAGCTTATTAAAACCTTTCAAAGGACAACTTTCCACTCATCCAGTATATGAAGAACCACCTCTTATTGAAGGAGACCGAGAAATCTTACTGCCAAATACTATTATTGACCATCAAATTACACCAACTCGTACTGGAAACCAATATAGAAAATATTTGATAACTTTCAAAAATCATCCTCGTGATGCAAGATGGGTGCCTGAGAAATATCTTTGTGCTTTCCCTAAGATCCTCCTTTCTTTTCAACAAACTGGCAATTGAGGGCAATTGCAGACTCAAGCAAGAGGGAATGTTATGGGAATATATTTTAAGCCCTCTTAAAAATATTATTCTACCCTCCTAGAATATTCGGGGACGCTTGGATTATCTTTGCGTCATGCCAAATTATGTTAATATCATGGGTGATACCATTATAAATAATAATACATTTGGTGGATATTCACAAATTCTTGGGGCCTCCAATGTTTGTTTTAGTTGGTTCATATCGACGAGGGGTGATTCTCGGGTTACTTACACGTGGCAAACATGGGTGTGATGATGGTTTGTATGCTTATGGAATATTTATTTCACCAATTTATTGTTGGTTATTTTATAGGTGAAGAGGATTCCAAGGATTGAGGAGAAGTTGCACCAATTTATTACTTGGCACACCATTTTTGTAAACAAGCTTGTAAATACATGTGCTAGCATGTGCACATTTTGATTTATTTTGTAAAAGCTATAGTTTATATCAAGCATAGACTTGATCTTTAATATTTGGTAAAGCGTGATATGCTTTAAAACCAAGCCTCAATTTATGGGCACTCTATTTTTTAAGATAAGAGAGTGTCGTGCAAGAGAAGCACCCCTTTTTGTATTTTTGGAGGCTATGGCCTAATTTAATTTGGAATAAAATATCTTATAAATACTCATGTGTGGGGGACAATTGGCCATACACACATGAGGGGGGATGATTGCACCCAATCTTTGGAGTCGCATCTTTGTGAGCTAAGTATTTTCAATTGTTTTTGAATACTTTAATCATGGTCATGTGATGTTTGATGAATTCTTGAATTTAATTCTTGTAAATTATTTGATTTCTATCTCCCTAGAAATTTAGATCCCGTGACAATTTCTTAGTTAGCCTATCTAGGAAAGTGTTCCATTTTTCTTCCTTTATATGTTTATTTATATCTAGGGGATCATCTATTGAATGCCTTTTTTCAGTATATAGAGAGAAAATGAACAAAAGTTCTCTCTCCCACACACTTTTTAGAGCCATACACACCATGAAAGTGCATGAGAAATAATAATTATTTAGTTACTTTAAGTATAAGGTTTCTTATATCTTATGGTTTTCTGGATATAAGGACTCTACTTATCTTGAACTACCAAGCTTATCCCTTTGTAGGTAGTGCCATTATGTAGCCTACTAGATAGGATGATGGGGTGTACTAGTAAAGGATTTGAGGGTGGAGACGAGAATAGGAAGGTTAGATGGAGCGAGGAGATGAGACATGTAGTGTTTGTTATAGAACTAAGGTTGTGCATAAAGAAAATTGCCTTATCTTACTCTCTTTGAAATGCCCCTTTTACTATTAATATGCACTTTGCATAAATTGGGAGTGTAGGAGCTCTAAGAAATTCTCTCTCTCGAAACTAGTATAGAATGCTCTTTGACCCATAAATGCCAAGCTCACCACCACAAGCTTCGAGCACCAGAAAATTTCCTAATGAGTTTGCAAACTTTGAGGTTGAGCGTTTCCCTTTGCAGTGAAACAATATCGCAATGTACATTGAGGATAGTGAGAACTCTTCGCTTAGCACTCCCTCTGATTACATTCATTCTTGTACAGGGGTTGCATTTTTCCAAGATGTAAAAATTCACCTGTTATTTTTGGACGTAAAGTGAAATGACAAAAAATAACTAATGACTTTTGTGAGGGTAGTGGTTGTCATAATTAATAAATATTTAAAGTAGTATCCTACAAAAGAGTATGCATTTCCTCAATGTAGTGCATGTTACATTTTAAGAATAAACAAGTCTGAAAAGATATGGTTCTATGGATATACACAAAAGATAAGGTTTAACGAATATACATTACACACTACATTTTGGTGACCCACTACACACTACATTGTGCTTATTAGTACTTTGACTCGTAATTTCCACACTATCGATAATTGTTGTTGTTGTATTAAGGCAACCAACGAAGCACTCCACACTTCTACGTTTCTTTATTATGTTGTGATTAGGCCTTGTTTGATGAGGACTTTTGTGAGAATTTTTTGGCACATGTGTGATTCATTCATTTGGTTCGATTTCTCATATATATCATATGAACTAGTGGACTAACCCGTGCTTCACACGTATAAACATCCCCACTTGATATTTTTCAAATTCCTAGAATTATAGGACCTTACAGTACCTCTTCCCATAGTAATAGCAGCCAACCCCTCGAACCTCCAAATTGCATCCCGAACCCCCAAATTGCATACTTCTTACCTTATAAGAAAACTTTGACTTCTCATCAACCAGCAAATATGTTTATCAAACAAATCTTTGTACATCACAGCTTACCCAAAGTCATTATTTTTGACAGAGATTCAAGGTTTTGTAGTAATTTTTGGATCACATTATTCTCAAACTTAGGCACTAAAGTAGATTTCTCAATAGCTTTCCATCCATAAACAAATGGACAAACTGAAGTTACTAACAACACTATCTTAGATCTACTTAGAGCCTATGTTGCCCAACAACCTATCTCATGGAATAAGTACATTCATCTTCTCCAATTTGCTTATAATAATACTCCTCCTTCAGCGTGATTGAGCACCTTTCGAAATTGTATATGGAAAACCTTTGCTTATTCCGGCAAGTAGACTTTCTCACAAAATCGAAGCTGCTGATCAATTCACCATTGATTTTATGACCATTCTGAATGACGTAAAACATTCCATTGTTCATGCTTAAGAAAAGTATGTTAAGCAAGCAAATCGTAAACGTAAAGCTATATCCTTTGAACTTGGAGACTATGTACTTCAGAAAATTGAAAAACGTCAACTTAAAAGTGTTGAAAAATTCTGAGCTGTTAAGCTTGCACCAAGATTTTATGGACCTTTTAAAGTGATCCACAAGATTATTGATGTTGCATACAAACTTGAATTACCTTCTCATCGGAACATTCACAATTCATTTCATGTTAGCTTATTAAAACCTTTCAAAGGACAACTTTCCACTCATCCAGTATATGAAGAACCACCTCTTATTGAAGGGGACCGAGAAATCTTACTGCCAAATACTAT
Source organism: Cibotium barometz (assembly GCF_041138505.1). Classification (NCBI taxonomy): domain Eukaryota; kingdom Viridiplantae; phylum Streptophyta; class Polypodiopsida; order Cyatheales; family Cibotiaceae; genus Cibotium; species Cibotium barometz. The sequence continues at coordinate 1,723,900 of NC_141099.1, forward strand.
TATTGACCATCAAATTACACCAACTCGTACTGGAAACCAATATAGAAAATATTTAATAACTTTCAAAAATCATCCTCGTGATGCAAGGTGGGTGCCTGACAAATATTTTTGTGCTTTCCCTAAGATCCTCCGTTCTTTTCAACAAACTGGCAATTGAGGGCAATTGCAAACTCAAGCAAGAGGGAATGCTATGGGAATATATTTTAAGCCCTCTTAAAAATATTATTCTACCCTCTTAGCTAATTCGGGGACACTTGGATTATCTTTGCGTCATGCCAAACTATGTTAATATCATGGGTGATACCATTATAAATATTAATACGTTTGGTGGATATTGACATATTCTTGGGGCCTCCAATGTTTGTTTCAGTTGGTTCGTATCTAGGGGTGTTTCTCGGGTTACTTACACCTAGCAAACATGTGTGTGATGATGGTTTGTATGCTTATGGAATATTTATTTCACCAATTTATTGTTGGTTATTTTATAGGTGAAGAGGATTCCAAGGATTGAGGAGAAGTTGCACCAATTTATTACTTGGCACACCATTTTTGTAAACAAGCTTGTAAATACATGTGCTAGCATGTGCACATTTTGATTTATTTTGTAAAAGCTATAGTTTATATCAAGCATAGACTTGATCTTTAATATTTGGTAAAGCATGATATGCTTTAAAACCAAGCCTCAATTTATGGGCACTCTATTTTTTAAGATAAGAGAGTGTCGTGCAAGAAAAGCACCCCTTTTTGTCTTTTTGGAGGCTATGGCCTAATTTAATTTGGAATAAGATATCTTGTAAATACTCATGTGTGGGGGAGAATTGGCCATACACACATGAGGGGGGATGATTGCACCCAATCTTTGGAGTCGCATCTTTGTGAGATAAGTATTTTCAATTGTTTTTGAATATTTTAATCATGGTCATGTGATGTTTGATAATTTCTTGAATTTATTTCTTGTAAATTATTTGATTTCTATCTCCCTAGAAATTTAGATCCCGTGACAATTTCTTAGTTAGCCTATCTAGGAAAGTGTTCCATTTTTCTTCCTTTATATGTTTATTTATATCTAGGGGATTATCTATTGAATGCCTTTTTTCAGTATATAGAGAGAAAATGAACAAAAGTTCTCTCTCCCACACACTTTTTAGAGCCATACACACCATGAAAGTGCATGAGAAATAATAAATATTTAGATACTTCAAGTATATTGAGGAGAAGTTGCACCAATTTATTACTTGGCACACCATTTTTGTAAACAAGCTTGTAAATACATGTGCTAGCATGTGCACATTTTGATTTATTTTGTAAAAGCTATAGTTTATATCAAGCATAGACTTGATCTTTAATATTTGGTAAAGCGTGATATGCTTTAAAACCAAGCCTCAATTTATGGGCACTCTATTTTTGAAGATAAGAGAGTGTCGTGCAAGAAAAGCACCCCTTCTTGTATTTTTGGAGGCTATGGCCTAATTTGGAATAAAATATCTTGTAAATAATCATGTGTGGGGGAGAATTGGCCATACACACATGAGGGGGGATGATTGCACCCAATCTTTGGAGTCGCATCTTTGTGAGATAAGTATTTTCAATTGTTTTTGAATATTTTAATCATGGTCATGTGATGTTTGATAATTTCTTGAATTTATTTCTTGTAAATTATTTGATTTCTATCTCCCTAGAAATTTAGATCCCGTGACAATTTCTTAGTTAGCCTATCTAGGAAAGTGTTCCATTTTTCTTCCTTTATATGTTTATTTATATCTAGGGGATTATCTATTGAATGCCTTTTTTCAGTATATAGAGAGAAAATGAACAAAAGTTCTCTCTCCCACACACTTTTTAGAGCCATACACACCATGAAAGTGCATGAGAAATAATAATTATTTAGATACTTCAAGTATAAGGTTTCTTATATCTTATGGTTTTCTAGATATAAGGACTCTACTTATCTTGAACTACCAAGCTTATCCCTTTGTAGGTAGTGCCATCATGTAGCCTACTAGATAGGATGATGGGGTGTACTAGTAAAGGATTTGAGGGTGGAGACGAGAATAGGAAGGTTAGATGGAGTGAGGAGATGAGACATGTAGTGTTTGTTATAGAACTAAGGTTGTGCATAAAGAAAATTGCCTTATCTTACTCTCTTTGAAATGCCCCTTTTACTATTAATATGCACTTTGCATAAATTGGGAGTGTAGGAGCTCTAAGAAATTCTCTCTCTCGAAACTAGTATAGAATGCTCTTTGACCCATAAATGCCAAACTCACCACCACAAGCTTCGAGCACCAGAAAATTTCCTAATGAGTTTGCAAACTTTGAGGTTGAGCATTTCCCTTTGCAGTGAAACAATATCGCAATGTACATTGAGGATAGTGAGAACTCTTCGCTTAGCACTCGCTCTCTCATTACATCATTCTTGTACAGGGGTTGCATTTTTCCAAGATTTAAAATTCACATGTTATTTTTGGACGTAAAGTGAAATGACAAAAAATAACTAATGACTTTTGTGAGGGTAGTGGTTGTCATAATTAATAAATATTTAAAGTAGTATCCTACAAAAGAGTATGCATTCCCTCAATGTAGTGCATGTTACATTTTAAGAATAAACAAGTCTGAAAAGATATGGTTCTATGGATATACACAAAAGATATGGTTTCACGGATATACATTACACACTACATTTTGGTGACCCACTACTACACACTACATTGTGCTTATTAAATTGAAAAACGTCGACTTAAAAGTAATGAAAAATTTTGAGCTGTTAAGCTTGCACCAAGATTTTATGGACCTTTTGAAGTGATCCACAAAATTATTGATGTTGCATACAAACTTGAATTACCTTCTCATCGGAACATTCACAATTCATTTCATGTTAGCTTATTAAAACCTTTCAAAGGACAACTTTCCACTCATCCAGTATATGAAGAACCACCTCTTATTGAAGGAGGAGACCAAGAAATCTTACTGCCAAATGCTCAGATAGCATCCCCTTTAAACTAACCTTCTCAAGAAGAGTACCCTATTTCATTGGACCGCTATATGTCAGAGTGCTTTTGATAAACTGAAGACAGCCTTAGTAACCAACCCTGTTCTAAAATTGCCAAAAAAAAATTATACCTTTTGAAGTAGTGACAGATGCCAGTGGCTTTGCCGCCCTAGGAGGTGCACTTATGCAGGAAGGTCATGTAGTAGCCAGTGAATCTAGAAAACACAGAACGCCTGAGAGAGAAATTATGATGTCCATGACTTGGAGTTACTCTCAGAGTTTATTCTCTAAAGCTGTGGATACATTATCTCTTGGGACATAGATTGACCTTGATGAGACAGATCATCAAAGTTTGAAGTGGATCTTCACCCAAAGGGATCTCAACATGTGTCAAAGAAGGTGGATGTAGACCCTGCAGGAATTTGATTTTGAGATTAAGTACCGGCCAGGGAAAGAAAATGTGGTAGCAGATGTACTCAGTAGGAAAGCCTCCTTGCTTGCAATAACATTGGTGTCAAATCCATTGATCAGTGAAGCAAGAGAGAAGATTATGCAGGGGACAAATTCTTTGCCCCTATTTCTACCCTACTGATGCTGGAAAGCAAGACTCCTCAGGAAATGAGTCGAGTTCTTGGGTACAAATTGGACAAAGAATGCATGTATTACAATAATCGACTATGCATTCCCCATGATGAGGAAACAAAGGGAAAATTTTTGAGAGAAGCCCATGATAGCCCGATAGCTGGACATCAAGGGTTCATAAAGACCTACATGTCTGTTAAAGAAGAGCTTCTTCTGGCCAGGACTCAAAAAGGATGTACTTAATCATGTGCGTCAGTGTTTAATATGTTAAAGAGACAAGGCAGAAAGAGTTAAGATGCCAAGAAAGTTGCATCCCTTATACATTCCACAGATGAAGTGGGAATGTGTCAGTATGGATTTTGTTACTGGACTACTGTCAGTGCAATCAGGTTGTTACAACTCCATTTTTGTGGTAGTTGACAGACTAACCAAGGTTGCCCATCTAATTCTAGTAGAAGAAACCTACACTACAGTAGTGGATGTTGCCAGAGTCTTCCTCAAGGAGATTTTTAGGTTGCATGGCTTACCCAGAAGGATATTATGCGATAGAGATCCTAAGTTCACATCAAGGTTATGGACTGCATTCTTCGAAGTAGTGGGAACTTCCTTAGATCTCAATACAGCTTATCATCCCGAGAGACTGATGGCGAGATAGAAAGAGTGAACCAACTAATAGAAGATATTCTTTGGTCATGTTGTGGGCAGAGAACCCAAGAAGTGGTTAAGCTACCTATATCTAGTTGAGTTTGCTTATAATGCCTCTTATCACCAAAGTATTGGGATGAGCCCTTTCAAAGCTCTGTATGGACAAGATTGCCTCACACCATTAACTTGGTCCGCGACTCCAGACAGATGCTTGATGATATGGAGCAGCAATGCAAGCAATCTACAATCTGTATGGACAAGATTGCCTCACACCATTAACTTGGTCCGACCCATTGATCAAGGTTGAGATGTCCAGACAGATGCTTGATGATATGGAGCAGCAAGCAATCCGCAAAGATATTAAGGTTGCCTAGGATAGACAAAAGCAGTATGCTGATAAGAAGAGAACAGAGAGAGTGTTTGATGAATCAGATATGGTCTTCATTCGTGTACAACCCAACAGAAGTTCTTTATCTCTAGGGAAGTACAAAAAGTTATCTCCTAGATATTTGTGGGCCGTACACTGTTACTAAGAAAATAGGAGATCTAGCTTATGAAATTCTTCTACCTCCCCATCTCTAGGTATATAATGTGTTCCATGTCAGTTTACTTAAAAAGTATGTACCCAGCCAGAGTCATGCGCTGGATGATGAACAATTAACTTCTCCGACTCAAGGCCAGATGGAACTCAACCCTAAGAAATCCTTGATGTTCACGAGAAGGCTCTCAGGAATAGAGTCCTTAGAGAGTTTTTGTTCAAGTGGAAGTTCTACCCTTTAGAGGATGCCACTTGGGAGAAAGAAGAAGAACTGGTAAAGGACTACCCCCACTTTGCGAGATGAGGACATCTCGCGTTTTTCAAGTGGGAGAGGATGTAAGCTTCCTCCTCACACCCTAAAAGATGTATAAGTTCTCCTCTCAGTCCCCTGTAATCATCCCCTATTTTAGAATGCAAGAAAACATTATTTTTTCTTGTTTTGGCTTGGAGAGAGAAAATATTCTAGAGAGAGATAATATAGTTTTGAGATATTTTTGGATACAAAGTTATCCCTTTTATTTAAGATGAATTCCCCTGAAATAGAAGTTTAAAAAGAGTTTTCTAATATGCATTAGAAATTAATTGAATATGTGCATTAGACACCTTAGCCTAAGGGTCCCCATTTTCAAAAAATTATGGATTAAGGTCCAAAGAGTGTTCTAAAGGGCCAATAAGGTTAAGCCAAGTGTTGGAATAAGAAAAATAGAAGAAAAAAAATCCACCAAAAATGAGTAAATTCTCACATAAGATGAAGAGTTGACTGTAGTACAAGCACTTAATAGTAAAAAAATGGGAATTTATTAGTAAAAAAATAGAATTTTGACAAATCAGGAGGGTGAGTGGAGCTCATGAAGGAGGCACCTAGAATCTCATCATTACTCCCAATTTTTTAATTAAAAAATGAGATATTTTGTAAGATCCTTGTTCCCACCGAGCAATATATTCGGGGTACTAGCAGCGGAAGCAGCACTTCTCGTGCGGGACAGGGGTCCCACATTCGGGTCTCGTCCACGGATATCTGGACAAGAGACTAATCCGTCGATTTTTGAGGGTCGATGAAGCGGTCCCTGAGTGAAGTGCTAGGACACCTAAGGAGGATCCTAGAGGGTTCCGACCAGGCGATGCATGGGCTCACGGTTACTAGGACACCCATGCATATGTCGAGGGAAATATTCATGGAGTGGCGAGAAATTATTTAAGTGAACTAGAAACTATGAAATTGGATCTCGTTGGTTGACTAGCTGGTCTTTAAAAACGGAGAGTCCGGATGAGACTTGTTTGTAAAACAATGGAACTGGAATATTGAGGATTATGATGGAAACACTATGGTTTTATTGCAGTTCTGTCCTGAAAATAGTTGAATTTTTAAAAAAAGGCAATTTCATATTGGGTGAGTAAGTGGTGTGTCTGTTAAATATATTTATATGAGTGCTGCTAGGGGGCCTGGGAACTCTTTTCCCTGGTACCCGGGACAAAACACAACCAAATTTTATAAAGAGGGATCCCACCAATATAGTGGTTAGGTGGTTGGCTAACCCATGGGCCAGTTGGGGTAGGCTGGATCGGTGGATTCCTACAAATAAAGTTCAGTTATGTTTAAGTTACGATAGTTAAAGTTGGTCCCAGGGTAATTCTTGTTCTATGGGAAAGAATCAACGGCTGTGCCGCCTCACACTTGAGGAGAAAAAAGCGATGATCTCTATGAACCAAGTGTAAGTCCCTCCTTGATCGACCATGTGATCCGTAATGTTTAAGATACGATAGTTAAAGTAGGTCAGAGGGTAATTCTTGTTCTATGGGAAAGAATCAACGGGCTGTGCCTTGCTTGAGGGGAAAAAAGCGATGATCTCTATGAACCAAGTGTCCCTCCTTGAATCAGCCATGTGACCTACGGGTTCGGTTAGATTACAAAGGATAGTTAAGGCTCTTGACCCCGTTAGATAAATTCTCGTTAGAAGATTTTCCTGGAGGAATCGCCCGTGCTTTCTAGGCGAGGAAAGTTTTTCCAATCTCCATTGTTTTGAAAGAACCGCCGGACTAGTCCCTTGCTCGGACATTCATGGGTGAGGCCCCAAGTGGGAAGCTTTGCCCTGCGTGAGAGGTTGCTACTTTCGCTGCTGCTAGCACTCCGGAGTTCGCGATGCGCAGAGAGGGCAGGGGTCTCACATGGTTTAATTGCTTCCTGTGGGAGAAAACCTTGAGGTTTCATGCTCCTGCTTCTTCACTTGAGCTACACCCAAAGATAGGGTGGTTTAATGCCTTCTTCATAAAATTTAAGGTGCTGGGTATAAAGCTAGTTAGTGATTTTGGTTAGTGAATCTAGAGTTCAAAGAACTGTGGCAACTTTTGTTTCTAGGTGTTCCAATGTTCCTTCACTCACATCTATGTTTCTCTCTACCAAATCTCATTTTTGAGTTGTATTTAAATGAGTCTATCGTTCTTAATAGGGGAGCACTCTATTGAGTGCTAGTAGTTTGTTGAGATTGAAGGCTTGGTAGGTTTGAGGAGATGTGGCTTGATGTGGGAGCATTAAAATTTGAAAGGATGAGGGCTTCCTTAATGAGCTCATGTGGTAGATTAACCTTCACATCCTCCATGTTTGGTCCCTTAATAATAGGGGTCAAAATAAGTGATATATTATGCACAACAAAGCAATTCTATTTCCCATGGTGACAGTGGTGGTAAGATGACAAGCCCCACCCTATCCATGTGAAGTTTGATGTCCTTCTTGTTGAAAAACAGGTAGAGGGAGAGGAGACACACACACAGGAGCAAACCCTAATGTATATTGCAAACCCTAACCAAAGAGGGGAGCCATCTCCCTTCTCACAAAATGCAGAAAGCCATAATCCATAATACACAAGACACACTATGAGTTGTGTCCACACACATCTAACCCCAGCTAATGTCCACACACTATGACCAACTAGACGCGGTCATTTATGTCTCACACATCCTGCTACCTAACATGCCAGCACATAGCATAGCTGGCACACACTAACATCGAGCTTGAATCTCAACAGCCCCTCTCAGGCTCATGATGTACTGCCATAGATGAAGATGTAGATGAGCTTAGGATATCAAAGCTCTCAACACTCCCCCTCAAGCTCATCCCACGTACTCCCAACATAGTACAGAAGTACTCAAACTTCTCCCTGCTAAGTGGCTTTGTAAAGATGTCAGCCACCTGCTCTTCAGTCTTCACATACTGTAGATCCATTGTACCATCCAACACCTTCTCTCTGACAAAGTGATAATGGACCTCTATGTGTTTGGTCCGCGCATGAAACACTAGATTCTTGGCCAACTGTATGCTGCTCATGTTGTCACAATGAATGACAACTTTGCCATCAATAGGCTCACCGAAATCTGCCAAGAGACTCTTTAACCATACTCCTTCACATGTAGCAATGGCTGCACCCCTGTACTAGATAAAGCAACAGTAGGTTGCTTCTTGCTACTCTAACTCACCACGGCACTTCCAAGTGTAAAGGCATAACCACTAGTAGACCTCCTGTCATATGAGCTACCTGCCCAATCTACGTCTGTGTAGCCATGTATATCTAAGCCTTTACCAAGTGTAAAGGCATAACCACTAGTAGACCTCCTGTCATATGAGCTACCTGCCCAATCTACGTCTGTGTAGCCATGTATATCTAAGCCTTTACCATGCTCATAAAGAAGACCATAATGTGCAGTGGTCTTTACATATCGCATAATGCGTCTCACTGCATCCAAATGAGGTTTTCTGGGGCTCTACATAAATTGGCTTACTAGCCCCACAGCATAACTCAAATCCGGGCGTGTGATAGTCATGTAAATGAGACTACCAACCATCTTTCTGTACATAGATGGATCATCCAACTCCTCACCAAAATCAGCCCGTAGCTTCACATTCTGCTCCAAAGGTGTACTCATTGGCTTACACCCTGTCATTCCATATTTTGCCAACATATCCAATGCATATTGGCGTTGCACTAACTATGTACCTACATGGACTTTGATCACTTCAATTCCAAGAAAGTATCTCAATTCACCCAAGTCTTGATGAAAAACGTGGTGCTCATGATAGATCAAGTGTGTGGAGGAGAGGGACTCACAAAATACAAGAAAGAACTCTTGCTTATTAAGTTGCTTATACATACAACTAGGCTTTGCTCTCATGCAAAATGCCTCATGGCCTCACCTTTAAATAGGTGAACAAGTGGACCTCAAGTCCATTCACACTCACACCCTTCTCTCACCCTTCTACTCAACCTTAGTCTCTTAATACCCCCCCTCAATACCAACTATGGACAGATGGAATAGGTGGTATTGGACATAAGATGCCTTTATAACATTAGGCGTACAAGGCTTGGAATATAGGTGTGGTTATCTAGGATTTACAAAAGTGTTCCTAGAGCCTTAGAGGCTATTACATTGATGCCATCTAAGTCTTTAATTTGTTGTCGATGAAGATGTACACCTCAATGATGGTGCACCCCACTCTTTGTGTTTGCTTGGCTTCTTGTAGATGACATGGTTGAGACATACATGCCATTGCTTCCACCATATGCTTTCCACCTTGACCATTCTCACACAATGATCATAAGCAGGCTGCCACCATTGCTTAAGTGGTTTGCTTTTAGATGGTCCTCCAACATGCTTTATGCTTCCTTGAATACCATATCTCCTCCATGAGTGATGAGGTAGATTTAAATGGGGAAGGGAATGGGAGGGTCTTACCACTTGCCTTATGCATTGGTCAAGGGCAGTGTCTACTCCACAATTACAATAGCTTTTATGCATGTTGGTTAAATGATACCCTTTAGGGTTTGAAGTTACAAGCTTAATGAGTAATTGGTTGAGGTAAATACTCAAACAAATAAGGTTTATCATCTTTGGCTCAAGAAGGAGAGGACATGGCTCATAATGTTGCCAATGCCTCTTACAAAAGAAACGCCAAAAAATGCTTAAAATCATGACAACCAACAAGGTAGAGCATTTAGGGATTCTATGCTCATCCTTACAACTCATCTTATGTGATGAAAAATCAGAATATGCAGCGGAATGAAGTGCCTTGGGCTTGGGAAACGAGAACATATGGCTTATGGCATGCCTATGCCTCTTACAAACAAGGGCCTCAAGGGTAATACACATAAACATTGTAAATGAACACTTAGTGTACATGTGTTCAAGTTTAAAACCCATCAAAAATCTGAGTTTGATGATGAAAAAACCAGAAATCTTCAACCTCTTTAGCTCATGAGATGAAGGCAATTGATTCATGGTTGCACCATTTCTTTGGAAGAAGCGGTTTGTCGATGAAGGCTTGAAATGTAGCACTTATGGTGTGTGCCCGGCCTCCATGTTGATGAAGAAAAGCCTCGGTAATGTAGATGACCTCCTCCTTTGATGATTAAGACCACCTTAGTGTTTAGCAACACTTTAGTTGATGATTAATATCACCATTTGTGTGTATAAAACACAATTAGTGCTAAAAAGCACATTTTTAGTGTCAAATGACACTTATTTTGGTGATTAACTCACCATTAGTGTTTAATAACACTATGAGTGTTTAAAAACACTTTAAGATAACCTCTCTTTGCTGGATTAAGAGAGTGATTAGTGTTAAACAACACAATTAGTGCTTAGAAGCACACTTTAATCACTTTGAAAGCTTAAAACTTGATGTCGGTGTTGAAGATTGACAGGTATGAGGTTTATGGCTACCTCATGTAAATGGAAAACACTTCAAAATCAAGATTAGGACCAGCAATACTAATGCACTCTCACACTTGAGTGATTAGTGGAAGGGAGAGATGATTAGAGAGAACAAAACCCAAAAAACTCAAGCTTTAATGGAAGCTTGAGGAAAAGGAAGAAAGAGGCGCCTGGTTTTTTGATGATTCCCGGCGCATTCGTGGATGGTTGGAGCTCTAGTCAGAGCTGTAGGGTCTCCACACAATGGGCTATCAAAGCCCTAAAGAGGCTTGCCTTATTGTGGTCTACAGCCAAGCAATGGCTGTACGACCAGCGCAGCAAGCAGAAAACGACGCCGGCTCATTCTACAGACAATGCCGCGCCAGCGCGAGGAGAAATCGACTCATTGACTGTACGTTTCAGTTCGTCGACAGCTCCTCTTCATCTTTTATGAAGAAATCAGGAAGAGATGTGCCCTCTACAAGCTTGTGGAAGGCCTCCAATGGCTGTAGGTTGAGCTCCACACAAAGGAGATGAGCAAAAAGTGGATAATTTTGACCTATTCTCTACACCACAAAGTTTGAACTCACCTAGGCTCTAGATACCATGATGAAAAACGTGGTGCTCATGATAGATCAAGTGTGTGGAGGAGAGGGACTCACAAAATACAAGAAAGAACTCTTGCTTATTAAGTTGCTTATACATACAACTAGGCTTTGCTCTCATGCAAAATGCCTCATGGCCTCACCTTTAAATAGGTGAACAAGTGGACCTCAAGTCCATTCACACTCACACCCTTCTCTCACCCTTCTACTCAACCTTAGTCTCTTAATAAGTCTTTCATGTCAAACTGCCCACTCAATGCCTCCTTGACATGCATCACATCTGTACCATGATTCCTGTGATAATCAAGTCATCCACATAGATGACAAGTAAAACAATCCCATGATCTATTTTCTTCACATAGAGTGAAGAATCTGCTGTAGAAACCTGAAATCCAAGATCACTGACATCGAGCTTGAATCTCAACAGCCCCTCTCAAGTGATGAGATAACGTGGTGCTCATGATAGATCAAGTGTGTGGAGGAGAGGGACTCATGAAATACAAGAATAATATCTTGCTTATTAAGTTGCTTATACATACAACTAGGCCTTGCTCTCATGCAAAATGCCTCATGGCATCACCTTTAAATAGGTGAACAAGTGGACCTCAAGTCCATTCACACTCACACCCTTCTCTCACCCTTCTACTCAACCTTAGTCTCTTAATACCCCCCCTCAATACCAACTATGGAAGGATGGAATAGGTGGTATTGGACATAAGATGCCTTTATAACATTAGGCATACAAGGCTTGGAATATAGGTGTGGTAATCTAGGATTTACAAATGTGTTCCTAGAGCCTTAGAGGCTATTACATTGATGCCATCTAAGTCTTTATTTGTTATCGATGAAGATGTACACCTCGATGATGGTGCACCCCACTCTTTGTATTTGCTTGGCTTCTTGTAGATGACATGGTTGAGACATACATGCCATTGCTTCCACCATATGCTTTCCACCTTGACCATTCTCACACAATGATCATGACAAGGCTGCCACCCTTGCTTAAATGGTTTGCTTTTAGATGGTCCTCCAACATGCTTTATGCTTCCTTGAATACCATATCTCCTCCATGGGTAATGAGGTAGATTTAAATGGGGAAGGGAATGGAAGGGTCTTACCACTTGCCTTATGCATTGGTCAAGGGCAGTGTCTACTCCACAATTACAATAGCTTTTATGCATGTTAGTTAAATGATACCCTTTAGGGTTTGAAGTTACAAGCTTAATGAGTAATTGGTTGAGGTAAATACTCAAACAAATAAGGATTATCATCTTTGGCTCAAGAAGGAGAGGACATGGCTCATAATGTTGCCAATGCCTCTTACAAAAGTAATGCCAAAAGATGCTTAAAATCATGACAACCAATAAGGTAAAGCATTTAGGGATTCTATGCTTAACCTTACAACTCATCTTATACGATGAAAAATCAGAATATGCAGCGGAATGAAGTGCCTTGGGCTTGGGAAACGAGAACATATGGCTTATGGCATGCTTATGCCTCTTACAAACAAGGGCCTCAAGGGTAATGTACAATAACATTGTAAATGAACACTTAGTGTACACGTGTTCAAGTTTAAAACCACTCAAAAATCTGAGTTTGATGATGAAAAAACCAGAATTCTTCCACCTCTTTAGCTTATGAGATGAAGACAATTGGTTCATGGTTGCACCATTTCTCTTTGAAAGAAGCGGTTTATGATGAAGACTTGAAATGTAGCACTTAATGTGTGTGTCCGGCCTCCATGTTGATGAAGAAGAGCCTCCGTAATGTAGATGACCTCCTCCTTTGATGATTAAGACCACCTTAGTGTTTAGCAACACTTTAGTTGATGATTAATATCACCATTTGTGTGTATAAAACACAATTAGTGCTAAAAAGCACAATTTTAGTGTAAAATAACACTTATTTTGGTGATTAACTCACCATTAGTGTTTAATAACACTATGAGTGTTTAAAAACACTTTAAGATAACCTCCCTTTGTTGGATTAATAGAGTGATTAGTGTTAAACAACACAATTAGTGCTTAGAAGCACACTTTAATCACTTTGAAAGCTTAAAAATTGGTGTTGATGTTGAAGCTTGATGGGTATGAGGTTTATGGCTACCTCATATGAATGAGAACTCTTCAAAAACAAGAGAGAACTCAGCAACAAACATTCACACTTACAAGTGAGCCAACCCCCTCCACTAGCCTTAACTTGATAAGTGTGAGCAATGGCATGACTCGCATGGTTCCACTCAATGTAATAACAAGGCTATAAATGAAGAAAAGGGGAAATGAAGGAAAACTAACAAAAGCTAGTGCTGCTCAACCCAACAACAAAAACAAAGAAACCTCTACCCCCATAACCAAACCCAAAACAATGCTAGGAATCCTAGGGAAAATTGCATCTTGATACTATAGAAGTGATTGTGAAGTTAGCAAATGGAAACACAGTTAAACCCATTGGCACTCTCTGAGATGTAAAAATCAAAAGCTTAGGCATGAACTTTATGCACACTTTTAGGCTGTCCCAGGTGAAGAACCAAGGCTAATATTCATCACCAAAGACCTTACTCCTCCAAGAAGAAAGGGAACTACTTAGATTAGAGCAAGGGATTAAGATGATTGAGCAAGAAAAAACCAAAAAACTCAAGCTTTAATGGAAGCTTGAGGAAAAGGAAGAAAGAGGCGACTGGTTTTTCGTCGATTCCCGGCGCATGCGTGGATGGTTTGAGCTTATATTGCAGCTATGGAGTCCTCATACATTGGACTACCAAAGCCCTAAGAGCCCATCTCCAATAAGTACTCACAGGCGCCGTATGGCTGTACGGCCAGCCTGCATAGCAAAAAACAGTAGAAATCTCCTTCGTGAGCAATGCCGTCACAGCGCCAGAACAAATCAAGAAATTGGCCGTACAAATTTCAACGCCCGATGCTGCTCTTCATCTCCCATGAAGAAACCTTGGAGAGATATGCCCTCTACAAGCTTGTGGAAGGCCTCCAATGGCTGGGGGTTGAGCTCCACACAAGAAAGATGAGGAAAAGTGGATATTTTTGACCTAATCTACACCACAAATGGTTCAAATCACCTAAGCTCTAGATACTATGATGAGATAACGTGGTGCTCATGATAGATCAAGTGTGTGGAGGAGAGGGACTCATGAAATACAAGAATAATATCTTGCTTATTAAGCTGCTTATACATACAACTAGGCCTTGCTCTCATGCAAAATGCCTCATGGCATCACCTTTAAATAGGTGAACAAGTGGACCTCAAGTCCATTCACACTCACACCCTTCTCTCACCCTTCTACTCAACCTTAGTCTCTTAATATCAAGCTCATGATGTACTGCCATAGATGAAGATGTAGATGAGCGATGTAGATGAGCTTGGGATATCAAAGCTCTCAACACTCCCCCCTCAAGCTCATCCCACATACTCCCAACATAGTACTCAAACTTCTCCCTGCTAAGTGGCTTTGTAAAGATATCAGCCACCTGCTCTTCAGTCTTCACATACTGTAGATCCATTGTACCATCCAGCACCTTCTCTCTGACAAAGTGATAATGGACCTCTATGTGTTTGGTCCGCGCATGAAACACTGGATTCTTGGCCAACTGTATGCTGCTCATGTTGTCACAATGAATGACAACTTTGCCATCAATAGGCTTACCCAAATCTACCAAGAGACTCTTTAACCATACTCCTTCACATGTAGCAATGGCTGCACCCCTGTATTCAGCCTCTGTACTAGATAAAGCAACAGTAGGTTGCTTCTTGCTACTCCAACTCACCATGGCACTTCCAAGTGTAAAGGCATAACCACTAGTAGACCTCCTGTCATATGAGCTACCTACCCAATCTGCGTCTGTGTAGCCATGTATATCCAAGCCTTTACCATGCAGTGGTCTTTACATATCGCATAATGCGTCTCACTGCATCCAAATGAGGTTTTCTGGGGCTCTACATAAATTGGCTTACTAGCCCCACAGCATAACTCAAATCCGGGCATGTGATAGTCATGTAAATGAGACTACCAACCATCTTTCTGTACATAGATGGAGCATCCAACTCCTCACCAAAATCAGCCCGTAGCTTCACATTTTGCTCCAAAGGTGTACTCATTGGCTTACACCCTGTCATTCCATATTTTGCCAACATATCCAATGCATAATGGCGTTGCACTAACCATGTACCTACATGGTCTTTGATCACTTCAATTCCAAGAAAGTATCTCAATTCATCCAAGTCATTCATGTCAAACTGCCCACTCAATGCCTCCTTGACATGCAACATGATCTCCTGTGATAATCAAGTCATCCACATAGATGACAAGTAAAACAGTCCCATGATCTATTTTCTTCACATAGAGTGAAGAATCTGCTGTAGAAACCTGAAATCCAAGGGAGATAAGATATTTGCTCATCTTATCACTCCAAGCACGAGGTGCTTGCTTCAACCCATATAATGCTTTCTTTAATCTACATACATGAGTGGGATACCTTGGGTGTACATATCCTTCTGGTTGTGCCATATACACTTCTTCTTATAGATCACCATTTAGAAATGCATTTTTCACATCCATTTGATGCATTTCCCAACCATTTGTTGCAGCCATAGTAATGATTGCTCTCACTGTTCCCATCTTTACCACTGGACTAAATGTTTCATCATAGTCCAAGCCTTGGGTTTGTGCATAACCCTTAGCTACCAATCTTGATTTATGTCGCTCAATGGAACCATTTGACTTGCATTTCACTTTGTAAATCCATTTGCAACCAATAACATTTTTGTCTTGTGGTAATGCAACCAAATCCCATGTGTCATTAATGAACCAATCCATCCATCTCAACATCCATTGCCTTCTCCCATACATGCTTTCAAATAGCTTCTGTATAGCATGTAGGTTCCACATGCTTCACAACAGAGGTCATATATGCATAATGCATAGCAAAATCACTACATGTCAACCTGTCACAACTGGATATCTGACCCTTTGGGATCTCCGCAATGCATGCAGATCACTCTGAACACCTGTCACTCTAGCATGTGGTGGCACATATCTATCCTGCCTTGCACCAGCAGGTGTGCGTAAAATAGGTATGCCAAGTTCCTCATCCAAACTCTCTGAACTTGACAACTCATATCTTGTAATTCCAATTCCTTCAACTTTCTTTTTCCCTTTATCCACAGCACTACTCCCACCAGTGCTCACACTGTCATGCCTCAAGCGTCCTAACCATGGACATACAATGCTACTCTTTGACTCTGCTAGCCCAGACATAGAACTAGAACTAGAACTTGCTTGTGGCAAGTTCACATGCACATCAGCATCAAGTGACTCAATGATACCTTCATCCTTTGCGTACCAACTAGCAAGCTCATCAAACACCACATCTTGTAAGATAACCACTTGCCTAGTTTGTGGATTGTAACATTTGTATGCCTTACGATCCTGTGCATATCCAACAAACACACATTTTTTTGCCTTAGGATCCAACTTTCTCCTTCTCTCGTCAGGCACATGTACATAAGCTATGCAACCAAATACTTTGAGGTGTCCAATGTCTGACCTGAAACCTGTAAGCCACATCTCTAGCGTACTTCCATGTATGGCTGTTGTGGGTGTCTTATTAAGTATATACACTGCAGTAGCACATGCTTCAGCCCAATAATAATCTGGCATGCTCTTTTCATTGAGCATCGCCCTGGCCACTTCACAAATGACTATTCTTTCTCTCAGCAACACCATTTTGCTTAGGTGTATACCTACAAGTCAATTGCCTTCTTATGCCATGCTTTCTCAAGAAATGCTCAAAAGCATGTGAGGTGTATTCACCACCTCCATCTGTCCTCAAACATTTAATCCAAGAGCCATATTGCTTCTCTGCAAAAGCTTTGAAATCCATAAACTTTCCCAACACTTCACTTTTCTCTCTGAGAAAGTAAATCCAAGTCATTCTGCTGAAATCATCAATGAATGTCACATAATATTAAACTGCCTTTAATGGATGGGTTTTGTGCAGGACCCCATACATCGCTATGTACTATCTCAAGTGGCCTGCTACTCATGTTGCCTTCTCTAGGAAACCGCAACCTCGCCTGCTTTCCAAACTAACAGGCTTCACAAACATGCATATTTCCATCATACTTGAATCTAGGTAGCCCACTAACAATGCATCTTGCCTGCATGTTCTTTAACCTTTGTATATTCACATGTCCAATCCTCTTATGCCACATATCAATGTCCTGTACCACATTTCGGCTTTTAGAGAACATGGCTGATTTCAACTCAGGAATCCCAACATCCAGCTTAAACAACCTGCCTTCTTTCTTGCTTGGCAATGACTCTACATCCATTTTTGAAATCCTCAACAAAGCAGCCATGCTTGTTGAAACAAACCTGTAATCCCTGTTCCACCATTTGAAGGCAGATACAATACATCTGACATAGATTTTGTTTCACCATTGTGCATAACCAATGGTACACTTCCAACACGTGTAATGGCATGTTGGGTATCATCTCCTGTTTCCACATAGTGTTTCACATCCATAGGCTTCATATGCTCAAACCATTCACCATGACAAGTCATATGGTTTGATGCTCTAGAGTGTATATACCACGTGTCATCATTTTCAGCATTTGTCATCATAGATCCCACAACATGTTTCATGGCAAACAAGTCATTTGCACTGCCATCATTGCTGCTTGATGCATAATTTCCACCATCATGTTGTGCATAATGTCCACCATGGTGTGCTCTACCTCCTCTCAAATCATTTTGTTTGCGGAAAGAATCACGTGCCATATAACCAAATTTCCCACAGTAATGGCATTCCACATCTTGCATAGATGTTTGTTGACCTTGCCAACATCCTCTACCACGAGGATTGCCTCTACCTCTTTAAGGTGTATATCCACGACCACCTCTAGCACCATATGTAGGCTGAAAATTCTGTTGTGGTGACCTATCCTGCCATCCACGACCATTACCATGGCCACGTGATGCAAATCTTCCCCTGCCTCTAGATCCTCTTTGTGAATAGAAAGCCTGATTTCTGCCATTATCATCATGGCTAGTAGATGCACTGAGTTTGATTTCCTCAACAATTAAGAGTGAAACCAACTCATCAAAGTCTGGTAAACCTGTACTCCGAACCGAGATAGATGTATCAAAAGATTTATACTCCTTGCCAAGACCACGCAAGGTAATGTCTACCAAATCATCATCAGGCATGGGGGCATTGATTGTTGCCAATGCATCTGCATACTTCTTTATCTCTCTTATACATAATCATGAATGCTCCTTCTATTCCGTTTCACATTATGAATCTGTTGTCGCAACCAACTGAGACTTGCGAGCCCTAGTGCATGTATCAAACAGCTTTACCAATGTATCCCACACATCCTTGGGATTCTCAGCATCATGTATGTGTATGAGTATAGCATCCGAAATACATATAGACCGATAATGCAACACTTTGTATGCTCTTTCTGACCATTGCTTATGAGCTATAACCTGCTGTGTAGGTTGTCGGGGTAGTTCCGACTCTGGCTTCACACCTGTTATAAGATTCCAAAAACCTTTTCCCTTCAGAAAACTTTTGATCCTGTACTTCCATGCCTAGAAGTTCTTCCTATCCAGCTTTTCACCCACAATTTGTATTGGATTATCCGACATATTTGCTCAATGTAAATGCACCTTCTGCACACATCCAAATCTGTAAACAAGCCTTCCTCAACTCAACCACACTCTAATGAGTGTTCCAGATACTCCAAAGTAGTCAACAAACTTCAATTTTGATGTAGAAAATCAAACTGTATGCATCCAAAATGAACTGGTTTACGTAATCCAAAGATACCCTAGTTTCATGCGCTTTCCAAGGCTCCAAATCACAATGTAGTGGTTCAATCAAGTGTGGATAACTTGCATTGACACCTAAACAAGCTTAATGTTGAATATCAACACCATCCAAGGTGTGTACATACCAATTTTGTCAAACCCCCTTCTCACCAGCTGGACGCGGTCGTTTATGTCTCACACATGCTGCTACCTAACATGCCAGTACATAGCACAGCTGGCACACACTCACATCAAGCTTGAATCTCAACACTTCTAATGGAAAGGGTGTAGAAATTTGTGGTGTGAATAGAGGAGTGGATTAGCTTGTCATTCACTACATATTGAGTCTTCTTATCCACCCACAATCCTTCCCAAAACTAAAATGAATGCTTCATATATGACTAGAGAGAGGTTAGAGTGGTATTATCTAGGCGCATTAAAAGTTTTATGTGTCTCCAACATCCATGAGTTAATCAATGCTCCTATGGGAAACCCATGATTATAAACTGGTGAGGCAAAGAGGCCAGAAACAGTCTCTTGAGAAGCTGCAAGACACTTCTTTTGGAAAAAAATGCAAGAAGATACATTCAAGTGTGTCCCATATGATAACTTGTTAAGCCATAATGGTTGGCTAAAGCCAACCAATTTATCACAAACCATGCTAGTACCATTGAGATCGTTGGACATTGTGAACATGGATTTCATCCTTGAACTCATTGAATCTCATGGGGGGATATAATATAATTTTCATGGTAGTTGACTATTTTTCCAAAGAATCACACTTTATCCCAACAAAGCACAGTTTATCCTGGTAAAGCCACCATTGACAACATACCATAGATATCCAAGCTATACTTTAGTTAGGTTTTCAAATATCATGGACTCCCTTACACATCAAAAACACAATAAAGGCATTGAGGATTATATATATAGTTACATCACTAATTGAGGAACTATATATACAACTATATATATATATATATAGTTACGTCATAGTAGGTTAGGTAAATTATTAAGAGGTCATGGAGTTCAACTATAACAACTCAGTGCACATTGTAACTAGATATACACCTTATGAGGTAGTCACTCCACAACATTGGCAAAATTGCAAGAGGAGACATAAATGCTAGATAATCCGGGGGGACAAAATCTCTTCCTTAGATAAGCTTTGAGATCATTCCAGGACTTGGTATTCCTATCCATATGGTTGGTATCGCAATGGTTTCTCCTTGCCACCCTGGCTATTTCCACAATCTTCAGCCTAGCAAGAGCCATTTTTCTCCTCTCATTGTATCCGATGACATCAAAATATTCCTCCATGGCCTCAACCCACTTCTCCACAGCCTCGCCCAAGTTCTCCCCTTCACCCTTGAAGGAACCTGGCTGAGTTCTGTGAAGGGCCTTGCGAATGTCAGGGTCAAGCTCTTCCCCATCAATGAGAGGATCTGGCTGTCGGCCACGGTTCGCTCGCCTCATGATTTTGCCAAAAATGATACATTATTAAATTTTTATTTTAATTTTGTCTCAGTAAGATCCTAAGACTTAAGAGGTTCAGAAAATAATTGCTTAAACAAGATAAACGATCTTATTGGAGATCTATGACATATGTCCGAGTAATAGATCTTGCTTCTTCAATTCATCATATAATAAACAATCACTTATATAACAGGGAATTTTTCCACAAAACGTTTCTTTGTTTATATAAAGATTGCAATATGTACATAGAGCATCTCGGCTCCAGAAAGTCAAAACCTCATTGGGAAATGCATAAGACGACGATACTGGGGCTACAGACATGCCCCAATAGAAATATTCCCTCAGTGCCAAAGGAGCTACTATCTTACTACTTGGGATAAAACATCTAAGAAGTCTATAGATATGGCATGAAAGTATGCAATCTTGAGGTGTGGGGTGATACATAATAACACCATGAATCACTTTTAACCTCAATAGGACCATGGCCAACGAGATATTCTCGCTCAACATCATGCGCTGATTGTTGCAGGAGGCATGGACATATTGCCCTGCGTGCCACTTGTGCTGCCGTCTCCCAAAATATTACCCTGCGTGACTTGTGCTGCCGTCTCAACAGGACCATGGCCTATGAGATATTCTCCCTCAGCATCATCATGCGGTGATTGTAAGAGGCATGGACATATTTCCCTACGTGCCACTTGTGCTGGATCTGGGAAATATAAATCCTCGAAATGGCTTGCGAGTCTGGGTCGCCTCGTTCGAGTCGTAGAGACAATATGCTCAAGGGTGAAGGCAGTCATATCTTGTGACTGGGTGAGATCGGGAATACTAGATAAGCATGGAACTTCCATCTATAAAACCAAATTCTTTGATTAAAAATCTTCATTAATGAAGCTTCAGGAATGAAAATACAATACGTAAACGCTCTTTCTTATTTTTAGTATAAATTTCTGATAACAATTCATTTTTCCTTATTAGCTTTTCACAAAGCTCTGATACTAGCTGTGAGACCCCCGCCCCCTCTGTGATGCCCCCTCTAAGGGCGTTGTCGGCAAAAGCAGCCTCAGCCTCTTGCATGGGGTAGGGATCCACACTCGGGGCCTCGCCCAACCGATATCTAGACAAGAGACTAGTGCGGTGATTCCTCCAAAAACCAAACCCAAAAAAACTTCCCTCGCTCTAACGAGTCAAAGTCTTAACTAACCAAACTGATCCGATCGAACCTGAAAGTCACATGGCCAGATCAAGGAAGATACTTGCACTTGGTCCATAGAATCACCGCTTTTTTCCTCCTTTAGCGAGGCACAGCCGTTGATTCCCTCCCATAGAACAAGGGCCTTCCTAGGACTTAATCTAGCTAACGTAATTTAATCGTAACTATTTGTATCACGGCCCATGGGTTAGCCAATCACCCAACCACTGTATTGGTGGGATTCTTTTATAAAAATTTGGTTATGTTTTGCCCAGATATCGAGGAAAAGAGTTCCCAAGCCCCCTAGCCGCCGCCGGTGGTTCAAGCAAAATTTAAAGTAGTCATACCACTTACACACCTAATATAAAATTGCCATTTTAACAGATTCGACTGGCTTTAAAATAATCTTTCAATGAAATCATAGTATTACTGATCATAATCCCCCTAGCCGGCGGTTCAAGCCAAGTAGTCATACCACTTACACACCTAATATAAAATTGCCATTTTAACAGATGCGGCTGGCTTTAAAATAATCTTTCAATGAAATCATAGTATTACTGATCATAATCCTCCAAAATATTGAGTCCATTGTTTTACAAAATATATCATTCGGACTCTCCATTGAAGACCAACTGCCTGCTGGTCAACCAACAAGATCCAATATCAAAATTTAGTTCACAAAAGTAACTCTTTTTAGTTCATCCGTATCTCCCTCGACGTACGCATGGTTGTCCTAGCAACTGTGAGCCCGTGCATCACCTGGTCAGAACCCTCTAGGATTCTACTTAGGTGTCCTAGCACTTCACTCAGGGACCACTTCGTCGCGGTCCTTGCCCATCGTACACCGAAAGCACACCATTTTAACCATACACCGAGGCTAGTCAAGACCTCGACAGGCTTTGTCACGAGTGACATCCCTCGACGAGTCTCTCTTAGTTAAACACATACCAAATGCTTCCTCCAGCATTCTGGCATAAAATAGTCCTTTAAAAGAAAACAGTGTTTCTATGAAAGTAGAATTCCTGGTTCGAGATTGGTTCCACAAAACCATTTTCCCTTAATCCAGATTTTCTTAATGAGAATCATTGATCTCTCATCAAGGTAATCTATCCATCATTTGACTGAATTTCCAACTAAATTCTTGGTGATTTCGGTTAAGGGAAAACTACGCTAATTCAACGGTAGTCTATTCTTTGTGTCAAGAATTGGAATTGGTCACGAGGTTTTTGCTTGATTCAGATTCGAGAGATGGGCAAGTAGTTTATTGGCTGCCATTCTCACAATCGTGGTCTAACCAAAATTATTCGGTTTACTAACTTTGATTCCTAAGGATTTTCTTCAGATAAACATCTACTGAACTTCTAACTGTAAGGAAAATTCTAACTTTATGAATTTCATTCCTTCCTAAACCATAATAAATTAAGAAATGGTTCTATACGAGAATATCGGGTTCTCATAAAGATACTCTTCTTCCATTAATCCACTTTTGGGTAAATATTAATTTGGTGATTTATTCACATAAAATAGCTAAGAACATTCTTTTAGCCAATTTAATTATCAACCCTAATTTTGTAGGTGGAATTATGTGAAAATAACTCTTTTGATATCAAAATTAATTTAAACCTTTTTCTACTTAAAAATACCATAAAAATTTCTCTTTTAATTAAATACAAATATCCATTTTTTGAATATGCTTAAAATTCATCTTTTTTGTATTTAAATGATTGAATTCCAAATGTCACGGGAATTCCTCTTTTATCATTTAAGAATTCTTATACATAAAATAAATTTGTCTAAAATTTATCTTTTTTAAATTAAATAAAAATATCTATTATTTTGAATATGCCAAAAATTTCTCTTTTTGCATTTAAATGATTGAATTCCAAATGTCATCGGAATTCCTCTTTTATCATTTAGAAATTCTTATGCATAAAATAAATTTATAAAAAAATTCTCTTTTTCTTAATTAAATAATTATACATAATTATAAAAAAGTATTCTTTCCTAAATATTGTCAAAATCATTATTTTTACTTTAAATTTCTAAACCTACAATATGGTAGGAGTTCTTCTTTTAGTATTATGCATAAATATAAGATATGTATCTTTTTTAAAAAATTTTACCATAGCTTTGCACAGTTATTACTGATAATTTTTAAATTTTCTAAAAGAATAAAACATTGTAATGAAAATATGATAGAAGATTAAATTTTTTAGCTTAAATCTAAACTATGAATTTTAATCATATTTTTAACTATAATCATAAAGTTAATTATGATTATCTCACTAAATTAAGCTAAATCCATTATTCCTCTTTTCCCAATTTGATAGGATTGTCTCTTTCTCATTTAGAATCAATTAAAGTAGTTTTTAACTACTTATAAATCATTTAAAAGAATTAACCATTATTTTGTTAACATAAAATCATGAAAATACCATTTTCTTAATCCCTAGCTTATCAAGCCTAAAGTTTGGTTTTGAAATAAGAAATTATCAATGAGAAGCATTTTTTACTAAAGAATTAGCCATAGAGATGACTATTCTTTTTTGAGAGAGAGAGATATACATAAGAAAGCATTCTAAATAAGCATAATGATTAATTTTCTCTTAATTGAACCTTATGACTCTTAGGGAAAGCTTGATTTGAATTAAAACAACCATTTAGAAAACTTCTCAAGCTTGAGAGGGGTTGAGAAAGAGAAGTCATTTGAGAAAATTAACAAAAAACCATAAAATTCATTCTTACCTCAAGGATTAGCTTGTTTCTTTTTCTAGAAGTGAAGCCCCCAACCAATCAATTGGTTTAGCAAGAGGAGAAGAGAGTTCCAAAAGTTGTTGAAGAGAGAGAGAAGCTCCAAGCTCCCCAAAAGTAGAGAAAATTTAAAGGATAATAGAAAGTATGATTATTTTAATGTAATAATGGCATGGTGAGAATACAAAATAATGAGGGTCTATTTATAGGTGAGGGAGGCCACTAATTGAGTCCAACTGGGTTCTAGAATTTTCCAGCTTCAGTTTGACTCAATTTGGACAAGATTTAGACTAGTTTAGCTCCCCTTTTGATCCAATTTGATCCATGAGAGAGGAGAGATAAAAATATCACAAGTTTTTGAATTAAAAAACCCTTCCACACATGTGAAACATGCGCCTACCTCAAAGGTCCCCCCTCCTTACTAAGGTGTCAAAAATTCATCATTTCTCCAAAATATCTCATTTTTTTAGTAATATCTCTTAATTTTTATCTAATAAACCTTGCACTCAGTCAACTCTTCATCTTATGTGAGCATTTACTCATTTTTGGGTATTTTCTTTTATTCATTGGATTTATCTCATCTCAACACTTGGATTAATCCTATTGGCCCATGGGAACCTTAATTGGACCATAATCCAAAAAATTCTGAAAATCTAGACCCTTAGGCTAAGGTCCCTTATACCATTTTTAATTGATTCCTAATGCACCTTGGAGAATTTATTTTGAACTTCTTTTTCACGAAAATATATTTTGATATTAGGAGATTTTTTATATCAAAAAATATCTCAATATTAAATTACCTTTCTCTTATCTCTAGGTAAAAACAAGGAAAAATAATATATGCTTGCATTCTGAAATAGGGGATGATTACAGGGGATTGAAGTAAAAGCTTATTTATTATTTAGGCTAAGGAGGAATCTTACATCCTCTCCCACTTGAAAAATGCGAGATGTCCTCATCTCGCAAAGTGGGGGTAATCTTTTACCAACTCTTCTTCTTTCTCCCAAGTGGCATATCTTTTAGAGGGAAGAACTTCCACTTGGTCCATGTCATCAAGCATTTATCTGGACGTTTCGACTCTGATCAATAGGTCGGACCAAGTCAATGGTATGAGGCAATCTTGTCCATACAGAGCTTTGAAAGGGCTCATCTCAATGCTTCGATGATAAGAAGCATTGTAAGCAAATTCAACCAGGGTGCAAATGGCTTAACCACTTTTTGGATTCCCTGCCACACAGCATGACCGAAGGATGTCTTCTATTACCTGATTCACTCTTTCAATCTGGCCATCTGTTTCGGGGTGATAGGCTGTAGTGAGATCCAAGAAAGTCCCTACTGCTTTAAAGAATGCAGTCTAGAATTCTGATGTGAACTTGGGATCTCTGTCACTTACTATCCTTCTGGGTAAGCCATGCAATCTGAAGATCTCTTTAAGGAAAACTCTGGTAACATCCACTACAGTGTATGTTTCTTTCACTGGAATCAGATGGGAAACTTTGGTTAGTCTATCAACTACCACAAAAATGGAGTTGTAACGTGATTGCACTAAAGGTAGTCCAGTGACAAAATCCCTACTGATACATTCCCACTTCATCTGTGGAATGTCTAGGGGCTGAAGTTTTCCAGGCATCTTGACTCTCTCTGGCTTGACTCTCATATATATTAAGCATTGTCGCACATGATCAAGTACATCCTTTTTTAGTCCTGGCCAGAAGAAGCTTTTCTTCAGAAACATATAGGTTTTTATAAACCCTGGTGGATGTCCAGCTATTAGCCTATCATGGTCTTCTCTCATAATCCTTCCCTTTATTCCCTTATCATTGGGAATGCATATCCGATTATTATAATACATGCATCCTTCATCTAATTTGTACCCAAGAACTCAACTCATTTCCTAAGGAGTCTTTCTTTCTTGCATCAGAAGGGTAGCAATAGGGGCAAAGAATTTGTCCTGCATGATTCTCTCCCTTGCTTCGCTGATGATCAATGGATTTGACACCACTGTAATTGCAAGCAAGGAGGCTTTTCTGCTGAGTGCATCTGCCACCACATTTTCTTTCCCTGGCTACTTGATTTCAAAATCGAATTCGTGCAGGGTCTGCATCCATCTCCTTTGATGCATGTTGAGATCCCTTTGGGTAAAGATCCACTTCAGACTTTGATGATCTATCATCAAGGTGAACCTCTCTCCCAAAAGATAATGTCTCCACAACTTCAGAGCATAAACTACTAAGAGTAACTCCAAGTCAAGACGGCATTATTTCTCTCATCATGTGTTGTGAGCTTTCTGGATTTATAGGCCACTGCATGACCTTCCTACATAAGAGCACCGCCTAAGGCAAAACCACCAGCATCAGTAACTACCTCAAAGGACAAGGTTAGTTACTAAGGCTATCTTCAGCTTATCAAACAAAGGCACTCTAACACATAGCAGTCCACTAAAATAGGGTACTCTTCTTAAGAAGGTTAGTTAAAGGGGATGCTATCTGAGCATACCTCGGTATAAAGATTCTATACCATCCGGTTAATTCCTCTTTTATCATTTAAGAATTCTTATACATAAAATAAATTTGTCTAAAATTTCTCTTTTTTAAATTAAATAAAAATATCTATTATTTTGAATATGCCAAAAATTCCTCTTTTTGTATTTAAATGATTGAATTGCAAATGTCATGGGAATTTCTCTTTTATTATTTAGAAATTCTTATGCATAAAATAAATTTTTTTTAAAAATCTTTTTTTCTTAATTAAATAATTATACATTATTATAAAAATTTATTCTTTCCTAAATATAATCAAAATCATTATTTTTGCTTTAAATTTCTAAACCTACAATATGGTAGGAGTTCTTCTTTTAGTATTATGCATAAATATAAGATATGTATCTTTTTCGCTATTATTGATAATTTTTAAATTTTCTAAAAGAGTAAAACATTGTAATGAAAATATGATAGAAGATCAATTTTTTAAGCTTAAATCTAAACTATGAATTTTAATCATAATTTTAATCATAATTTTAACCATAATCATAAACTTAATTATGATTATCCTACTAGATTAAGCTAAATCCATTATTCCTCTTTTCCCAATTTGATAGGATTATCTCTTTCTCATTTAGAATCAATTAAAGTAGTTTTTAACTACTTATAAATAATCTAAAAGAATTAACCATTATTTTGTTAACACAAAATCATGAAAATACCATTTTCTTAATCCCTAGCTTATCAATCCTAAAGTTTGGTTTTGAAATAAGAAATTATCAATGAGAAGCATTCTTTTACTAAAGAATTAGCCATAGAGATGACTATTCTTTTTTGAGAGAGAGATATACATAAGAAAGCATTCTAAATAAGCATAATGATTAATTTTCTCTTAATTGAACCTTATGATTCTTAGGGAAAGCTTGATTTGAATTAAAACAACCATTTAGAAAACTTATCAAGCTTGAGAGGGGTTGAGAAAGAGGTCATTTGAGAAAATTAACAAAAAACCATAAAATTCATTCTTACCTCAAAGGATTAGCTTGTTTCTTTTTCTAGAAGTGAAGCCCCCAACCAATCAATTGGTTTAGCAAGAGGAGAAGAGAGCTCCAAGAGTTTTTGAAGAGAGAGAGAGAAGCTCCAAGCTCCCCAAAAGTAGAGAAAATTTAAGGGATAATGAAAAATATGATTATTTTAATGTAATACTGGCACATGGTATAGCTCACAGATGAGAATACAAAAGAATGAGGGTCTATTTATAGGTGAGGGAGGCCACTAATTGAGTCCAGCTAGGTTCTATAGTTTTCCAGCTTCAGTTTAACTCAATTTGGACAAGATTTGGACTAGTTTGGCTCCCCTTTTGATCCAGTTTGATCCATGAGAGAGGAGAGATAAAAATATCACAATTTTTTGAATTAAAAAACCTTTCCACACATGTCAAAGATGCGCCTACCTCAAAGGTCCCCCCTCCTTACCAAGGTGTCAAAAATTCATCATTTCTCTAAAATATCTCATTTTTTTAGTAATATCTCTTAATTTTTAACTAATAAACCTTGTACTCAGTTAACTCTTTATCTTATGTGAGCATTTACTCATTTTTGGGTATTTTCTTTTATTCATTGGATTTATCTCATCTCAACACTTGGATTAATCCTATTGGCCCATGGGAACCTTAATTATTGGGGACCATAATCCAGAAATTTTTGAAAATCTAGACCCTTAGGCTTAGGTCCCTTATACCACTTTTAATTGATTCCTAATGCGCCTTAGAGAATTTATTTTGAACTTCTTTTTCAGGGAAATATATTTTTGATATTAGGAGAATTTTTATATCCAAAAACATCTCAATATTGAATTATCTCTCTCTTCTCTCTAGGCAAAAACAAGGAAAAATAATATTTTCTTGCATTCTGAAATAGGGAATGATTACAGGGGCTTGAGATAAAAGCTTATTTATTATTCAAGCTGAGGAGGAATCTTACAAGAGAGGATGGCATGATAGCCTTCATCTTTGAGCATCTTATTTTGTTGGCTTGAAGAACTTTCATACTCTTTAAGACTTTTAAATAAAGATAGGACCTAGATAAGAGAAGTGGATGGATGACCTTAGAAAGGCTTGGAAAATTGTAGCCCCTAGACATTCCACAGATGAAGTGGGAATGTATCAGTATGGATTTTGTCACTGGACTATCTTTAGTGCAATCAAGTTACAACTCCATTTTTGTGGTAGTTGATAGACTAACCAAAGTTTCCCATCTGATTCCAGTGAAAGAAACATACACTGTAGTGGATGTTGCCAGAGTTTTCCTTAAAGAGATCTTCAGATTGCATGGCTTACCCACCAGAAGGATAATAAGTGACAGAGATCCCAAGTTCACATCAGAATTCTGGATTGCATTCTTTGAAGCAGTAGGGACTTTCTTGGATCTCAGTACAGCCTATCACCCCAACACAGATGGCCAGACTGAAAGAGTGAATCAGGTAATAGAAGATATCCTTCGGTCATGCTATGGTGGCAGGGAACCCAAAAGTGGTTAAGCCATTTGCACCACCCTGGTTGAATTTTCTTACAATGCTTCTTATCATCAAAGCATTGGGATGAGCCCTTTCAAATCAACACCATTGACTTGGTCCGACCCATTAATCAGAGTCGAAATGTCCAGATAAGTGCTTGATGACATGGACCAGCAAATACAATCAATCCGTAAAGATATAAAGGTAGCCCAAGATAGGCAAAAGCACTATGAAGATAAAAAGAGATCAGAGAGAGAGTTTAAAGAATCAGATATGGTCTTCATTCAAGTATGACCAAAAAGAAGTTCCTTATCTTTAGGGCAGTACAAGAAGCTCTCTCTCCCAAATATTGTGGACCATATGCTGTTATAAATAAAGTAGGCAATTTAGCCTTTAAACTTCTTCTGCTTCCCCGTCTCAAGGTACATAATGTATTCCACATGAGTTTGCTTAAGAAATATATACCTAGCCTGAGTCCTCACGTGCTTGATGGTGGATGAACAATTGATTTCTCCGACTAAAAGAGGAATTTTAGATAAATTTATTTTATGTATAAGAATTCTTAAATGATAAAAGAGGAATTCCCATGACATTTAGAATTCAATTATTTAAATACAAAAAGGGGAATTTTTAGCATATTCAAAAAATGGATATGTGTAATTAATTAAAAGAGAAATTTTTATGGTATTAGAAAAAGGTTTTAATTAATTTTGATATCAAAAGAGGAATTTTCACCTACAAAATCAGGGTTGATAATTAAATTGGTGAAAAGAATATTCTTAGCTATTTTATGTGGATAAATCACCAAATTAATATTTACCCAAAATTGGATTAATAGAACTGTGAGAATGGCGACGGCCAGTAAACTACTTGTCCATCTCTCAAATCTGAATCAAGCAAAAACCTCGTGACCAATTTCAATTCTTGACACAAAGATTAGACTGTTGTTGAATTAACGTAGTTTTTCCTTAACCGAAATCACCAAGAATCTAGTTGGAAATTCAGTCAATTGATGGATAGATTACCCTGATGAGAGATCAATGATTCTCATTAAGAAAATCTGGATTAAGGGAAAAGGGTTTTGTGGAACCAATCTCGAACTAGGAATTCTACTTGCATAGAACCTCTGTTTTCTTTTAAAAGACTGTTTTACGCCAGAATGCTAGTAGAGGAAGCATTTGGTATGTGTTTATCTAAGGAGAGATTCGTTGCAACAACTGGCGGGGAGTCGTCGAGAGACGTCGCTTGTTGCGGCAAAGCCTGCCGAGGTCTTGACCAACCTTGGTATGGTTAAAATGGTGCGCTTTCGGACGATGGGCGAGGAACGACGAAGCGATCCCCTGACTGAAGTGCTAGGACACCTACGTAGGATCCTAGAGGGTTCTTAATAGGTGATGCTGCATGGGCTCACGGTTTCTAGGACACCCATGCGTATGTCGAGGGAGATATGGATGAACTGAAAAGAGTTATTTTTGTTAACTAAATTTTGATATTGGATCTCGTTGGTTACCCAGCTGGTCTTCAACAACAGAGAGTCCAAATGATATATTTTATAAAACAATGGACTCAATATTTTGGAGGATTATGATCAGTAATACTATGATTTCATTGAAAGATTGTGTTAAAGCAGCCAAATTTGTTAAAATGGCAATTTCATATTGGGTGTGTAAGTGGTATGACTACTTTAAATTTTGCTTGAACCGCCGGCTAGGGGGCCTGGGAACTCTTTTCCTCGGTACCCTGGCAAAATATAACCACATTTTTATAAAGGAATCCCACCAATACAGTGGTTGGGCGGTTGGCTAACCCATGGGCCAGTTGGGGTTAGGCTACATCGAGGGATTCCTGTGATACAAATAGTTACGATTAAATTACGTTAGTTAGATTAAGTCCTAAGGAAGATCCTTGTTTTGTGAGAGAGAACCAGCAGCTGTGCCTCGCTAAAGGGGAAAAAAAGCGGTGATTCTATGGACCAAGTGCAAGCCTCTTCCTTGATCTGGCCATGTGACTTTCGGGTTCGATCGGATCAGTTTGGTTAGTTAATACTTTGACTCGTTAGATCAATTCTCCCGTTAGATGATTTTCCTGGTGGAATCACCCGTGTCTTCCGGGCGAGGGAAGTTTTTCCGGGTTTGGTTTTGGAGGAACCGTCGCACTAGTCTCTTATCCG
Source organism: Cibotium barometz (assembly GCF_041138505.1). NCBI lineage: Eukaryota > Viridiplantae > Streptophyta > Polypodiopsida > Cyatheales > Cibotiaceae > Cibotium > Cibotium barometz. Next base: position 1,755,353 of record NC_141099.1, read on the forward strand.
AATATCCGTGGGTGAGGCCCCGAGTGTGGATTCCTGCCTCGCGAGAGGCTGACGCTGCTTTTGCCATCGACCGACAACGCCCTCAGAGGGGGCATCGCGGACGGGGCAGGGGTCTCACATCTCTGAAGATACTCTAAGGATTCCTAATAAATGAGGTCTTGCCATTTTCTGCTTTATCTAAAAAAGGAAATCCAGTACAATACTGGAACTTTTTATTTCAAGGTGTTCACCACATGATAAAAATCACATCTAATATTGTAAGCTCGTGTCTCAACCTAGCTTGCTCTGATATACTAGCTCTGAGAACCCTACCCCTTTATCTATGTTAATGGAATCACACTAAGGGTAGACTAACTTGTTGAGAAATTTGGTGTTGTTGAGCATAAGGAAGATGTAGGGAGTGATAATGAGTAGCCAAGAAAGTGCAAAGCCTAGTATGAAGCCACATGAGCAAAGGGAATTATCCCACATTGATGTATAAGCCCAACGGTGTACCTTGTCATATAAAAGGGGGCCATTTCAAGTAGTGCAAATATAGCACTTGCACACATCTCAAGCCTCTTTATGAATACAAGTCTTAATCTTGTATCCTAATTGTGTTTGAGTCTATTGCACATACTCATCATCATGAGTACTTAGACAACATCCACCTTAGATTAGCTTAATCATGTCATTAGTAGGTCATTAGATAAACCCTAATCTCCATAGCTATATGTAGGAGGTATAATGAATCTTAACATGGTATATCAGAGCCTCCCCTTTATCCATGAGCCTCTCTTAGTGTTCAGTAGGCCAAACCCAAACATCATTAGTGTAAAAAAAACTTGATTAGGGCATTAACCTTGATCTTATCCTCTTTTCCCCTTTTGTGGCCAAAATTGACTTGTTGATTTCTCCCCATCTACTCAACCTCTTAAAAAACCCTTCAAGCCACACACTCAACACCTCTAGGCGACTTCATTCACTAGAAATATGGTTGGAAATCACTGGTTCACAGGCGACTGATCTTTTTGTTAATACTCCTTGTGTGCTTTAAATTAGGGCAAACCCTTTTAGGATATTATTAGCAATCATAAGAGGACTGCGCAGTTCAAATCTTGTGCAATTTCACCCACATACTTGGCCACAATAGCAAGAGAACCAGTCACTTATAGTTTAGGGCAAATGTGCTTATTTTTGGAAACTTTGAGCTGCTTTTTTAAAACATAGGCCTCTTCTACACTTCAAGGTAAATAAGCCCATTAAAAAAGCCCCATAAAAAACCTTCCCAATTTTCTCAAATTTGGCCTCCAAAATCAGTTACTACACTATTTATAATACTAATCACTATAATTAAGAGGGGCATTATATATATATATATATATATATATATATATATATATATATATATATATATATTGGTTCAACTAAAAATCAAAATCAAAATTTTTGGGTTGCATTAGTCCTAGTTGAGCATAAAATCACATCATATGTCACTTGGGTTAACACTAGAAAGAATTTGAGAACTTTTTTAATGTAAATTTGTAAGCAATTAGACACTACCAAGATTCAAAATACCAGAAAGACCTTTGCAAGAGTGACTGGCACTTCCACAAGTGTTGAGAGGTTCACTGGGAAGGGTTTCCACAACCGGCAACTCAAATGAAGTATCTCCAAAGGCTATGGAAACTAATCAAGGAAAATGTACCCGTTTAAAGAGAGTGCAGGTTTAAGAACAAGCCAAAGTGTGGACACTGCAACAAGCTCCAGCATGAAGAAGAAGAATGAAGACCATGAGCCAAGAAGTAATCAACAAAGCAAAGAAGGACACGACACTGACATGAACAATGAAGGAAGCAACAAGGAATCTTCATTAGGCAAAAACAAGGAGATCTCAAGCAAGCAGCAACACTTAGCAACAAAGGAGCTACCAACCACTATCCTAACCTAAAATCATATGTTATAAAAGCCAAAAATGAGTAAGGAAATTGATATGTTTTCAACATACTTGACCGCCTAAGAGGAGACAAAGAGTACCTAGGGGAAGTGATGCAAACTAAAACACTCGATCACTAGAGAGTAGCCAAAGCAACACCCTAGGGGAGTGAAAATCAACCCGACCATCTCTAAAATAACTTTGGAGCTAGAGAGTAACCAAGCCAAAGAACCTCTAAGTTACCCAGCCAAGTTAGAAATGAGAGAGGTGAAAATATGTTATAAAACTGGCATCTGACCACCTTCTAGTAGTGTAAAAAAATGGCACCAGGGGGGTGTTGAGAAATGTGGTGCCATTAAGCACAAGGAAGAGGTAAAGAGAGAGAATGAGTAGCCAAGAAAGTGTAAAGCCTAGCATGAAGCCATATGAGCAAAGGGAATCATCTCACATTGATGTACAAGTCCAAGGGTATACCTCTTCATATAAAAGGGGGCCATTTCAAGCAATACAAGTCTATACCTCCTCATATAAACGGGGGCCATTTCACTTGCACACATCTTAAACCCTTTTATGAGTACAAGTCTTAATTTTCTAACTTTATGAGTACAAGTCTTAATTGTACTTGAGTCTATTTTGCACATACTCATCATTATGAGTGTACTTAGGCACCATCCACCTTAGATTAGCTTTATTATTTTTCATTAGTATGTCATTAGATAAACCCTAATCTCCATAGCTATGTGTAGGAGATACCATGAATCTTAACATAACTCACTCGGGGCCGCATATCATAATATCCAAACACTTGGCTATTCTGTTAGCTCCTCTCAATCTAACTAGCGTGCAAGGAAAGGTGAATTATTCCTCCAAATTTTTTCCCTTTATAACTCTCACGAATAAGTCAGATGTAGCGGTTCCCTCTTGAGGCTTTATAAGATATCATGACTCCTCAATTATGAATGCAATTAATCTATCCTTGTTCATGATTGCCAGATTAAACTACTCATCCCAAGTTTTCCCATTTTATAAACACAAGTTTATTTTAAAAAGTCTTTGTATATGGGGTTCACCCTACTGCCCATTTTCTAGTGTTTTATCCTTTTTAACTTAAAGTATATCCATAGGCTCAGTTTAGCCCCCTCCAATACCATGGGTAGCCATCCACCCCTCCACTGGACCTATGGAGCCAGTGTGAACTCATGCACTTGTAATTCTACCACTTTACTCATGCACACAACTTAAAGATAAGTTCACAAATGAACTCCTTATAAAATAGTCCCTTTTAGTACACCTCATGCAATTGAACTCCTTATAAAATAGTCCCTTTTAGTACACCTCATGCAATTCTTTGCATAACATGCATATATTATATGTCTATATCATAAGTAACATAACTCTCCTCGCACCATGACCGTGATCATTAGACTAGGACAACACACACCTATGATTCTAAACACTCTTGGACCGGTGTGATGATGCATGTCTTATATCCACCTCAACATAAGTGCTAAATAATCCTAGGAGTCTTTCTATCATCATCACCTATCCTAGAAGCACAAACACTCCATGGTACCACAACCACTAAAGCCACATATACCTAGTACCACAAACATGAATACTTAGCCACCAAGTAATATCCTATACATTTCACTTCAGAGTCATTTCATGCCCATCACCAATTGTACCAAGTGCACAACACCCATGTTTGGCTAAGAGGGGTCAAGATCTCAGACGATAACCACCTTCATGTGATACACCCCCGTGTGAGGATGAAATTCACACGGTAATCATTAAACCTATGTGGTACCTTCGCAAGCTTCCATAAACAAACACATGTGGTATTATCCAAATGAGAAAGTAATGTTTTAAAAAATATACACCATATTCATATTCAAAAAAGTGTGACCATTACAAGCTTGATGAGATCTAGCCATATATGTATCTTGGTGAGGTCTTCTCAAGATCTTCCCTCCTTAGTGTGACTATTACAAGCTTGATGAGATCTAGCCATATATGTATCTTGGTGAGGTCTTCTCAAGATCTTCCCTCCTTAGTGTAACATGCCTATCTTCTTCAATAATAATTTATGTCCATTTAATAGATGAAATTAAGGTTCTTTTTAGTGTAAATATTATCATTTTTTATAATTAAGCTATTTCCACTTGGAATCTTCAAATTATGAGTCCAAATTTTAAATTTGTGCATGATTTTACCCTAATATAAAACTTTATGGCACTCAATGGATACCGGAAGAAGCTTTTACATATTTTTTAAGTTAAATTACAATAAACTTCCGACCTTAATACATGTCTATGTGGTTTTTCAATTGACAAAGAGATTGCACCCATGTGACTAGGAAAACACCCCAGAAAATTTCAACGAAAAAAATTTCAAAAGCCGTTGGATGTGCCGGCATGCATATCGAGGTCGACATCCCAAAAAAGGGGTCCTTGCCCCAAAAATATGCCTCCTTGGACCGTACACATAACAGGGTGCCCATACAAATGGTCGCATAATACAGACCAAAGGTCGGTCGCCCTAATGTAAGGTCCTCCCTGGCCACCATGTGGACACCCATGTGTGGAAGTTACATGCGTACCCCACCTTTAGCCCGCTAACACGTACCACTCTTTCTACAGGCCCATGAAACCATAAGCCGACATACTTTCCACCCCTCTTTTCTCTCTCCTTATCCGTACTCGTACTCGTACAATATACCCTATATAAACCCCCGAGCACCCCCTCTATGGCCAGCAGCCCCCCGCCTCTAGGCATGGAGGCTCTCCCCGACAACTCTTTGTAGCCAACAAACTCTGTCCACCACAGTAGTGCCAAGATCTCTCCGTCATCCCTCTCCAGCCACCCAATCTCTCACAGCATGCCCTCTTGTCTTGTAGAGGGGGTATCCTACACTGCTCTCCCCCCCGTCGTGTGAATAGACTTAAGGGGGAATCCTCCTCCTCTGTCCGCTTGGTCTTGTTTCTAGTAGCTAGCCTTGCTCTCAACTTAAAGACACTCTACTTTTTGACCCCCCCATGTAAAGATACTGAAGAAAGCAAACTTTTGTGCCCCCTCCCATATAAAGAGACTTAAGCAAGCACACTTTTCCTCTAAGAGGGGGTTTCCACAACGGAGTATTTTGCTTATAAAGTGTGCAAACGGACTCTAAATTGCAATCAATCTGGAGTGTTGAGTTCGAGAGTGTATGAGCTACGAGAGAGTGGACAATATGGCTCCTCCTCAAAGATGTCAAAATGTTACCTTGAGAAGCGTGCACGACGACACAAGAGGGAACGCTCTAAATGCAGCCCTAGCTCTTCCCTTGGGAGTCCCTTATAGAGGCAATGGCCAAGTTAGCTTGATAATCATCTAAAAAGAGGTGTTTGGATTAATCCGTAATGCATTAATTAAGAAAAATAAAGGATGCTACTTTTCCTTGTTTGGAAAATATTAAATTTCTTATAGAATTGTTGCTTTCTCGAAAAGATAATGTGGTTTCTCGTATTTTATAAGGTTGGATTGAACTATTATGTTGCTATCTTGCTTAAATTAACGTATAGGTATATCTTCTCCTTGCCTTGATCCTAACCCCTTGTTTTGAAAATATCAAATTTCTTGTAGAATTATTGCTTTCTAATGTGGTTTCTCATGTCTTATAAGGTTGGATTGAACTATTATGTTACTATCTTGCTTAAATTAAAGTATAGGTACATCTTCTCCCTGCCTTGATGCTAGACCCATTTCTATGATTGTGTAGCCGAGCGGCAATGTTATGAGGCCCGGAGTCAGCCCAAGGTATCCCTCATACCATTGGGAAGTTGGAACTTGTCAGTTTGGTCAGAACTATGGATGCTGCCTAGTTCTACGGACCCAAGCTAGTGTGGTAAATAAGCCCACCCTAATGTGTAGACATCCCTCCGATGAGCGAGAGGATCAAGTGACGGAGCCTAAGAGGTCAACATGTCAAATTGAACCTCGTCGGCTACCAATGATGAGGTGTATGGTCCTGTAGGGATTGCCTAGTCTATGGAGACTAGAAGGTCAAATTCTAGATCATCAACAGAATAAAACATAGAGTAAGAGAGCCTAGATCTGGCTATAATTAGATTTGAACCTTTGTTTTTAAAAAAATCCCTTGTTTTCTATTATTGTTTTATCATTTTTTTTAAAGTTAGGTGGTGGTTCTAATGAACATCGTGTAAGATCCCTAATTAACAAATTTGTTTATATATGTCACATAGTGCAACAAAATTAATTAGAAAACAAAAATGACGAGTGAGTTGGGTGGAAAGTGTGAGGATGGAATGCCCTGACGGCGCTATCATATGGACAGGTGGACTCGATTAGTTAGGTAGCTTAACAAAAAAATTAATCCATTGCACTACGTTATGCAAGTAAGTCCCTGGGCAATCCTACTCTAGAGGACTAGGTTAGTGGCCGTGCCTCACTTAGATGAAGGAAAGGCATTGTTTCTAGAAATTAAGAATAGAGGTTGCCCAAGATAGGTCAATCATGCTATGAGTGATTCGATTTTAAGAATAATTTAGGAGACCACATTCCCCTATGCAATAGAACTAGGTCTTACCTAGTAGTCATATCCCCGTATCTCTACATGGTCAAGGTGATGAATATTATTTTTTTTAAGACTTAGTAGACTATCTTAAAGATTTCCCTTTTAGGTTGGGGGACCTTACAATTGGCATCAGAGAAGAGTTTTAGTTCCTAGGATTTGTTATTTAGGTTTGTTTTAAAGTATATGTTTCACCTCAATTAGATGTTGCTTAATCGAATACCTTACTAGTACAACTTGGTTTGGTGAATGAATGATTGTAGGAGGAGGAAGAGGCTTGCTCCAGATTCCTAGTCTTCCAATGTATCTGTAGATAGCTTGTCGTTCCTCGAATTTTAAATTTTGCAATAGGATGATGCAAATACTTGAGAAGTTATCTCTCCCTCATCCCTCTCATATCCAAAGAGAGTGGGGTAGATACCACTTTTGGAATCGTGGGCCGAGGTACTTCATCATCCGGAGTGACCAAATTGGGAATCTCACCCATCAATTTGAAGCGGGTTCAAGAGATCGAGAAACTGAAGATGGTCCGTTTATTCTAGTTTATATATGGGTACCCCTAGACCAGATAGTTACGTGACCATAGAAGGGAACCATATACCATAGAACCATGGGTGTATGACCAAGTAATGCAAATATTACCCGTCGATTGGGTAGCTTTTTTATGAAACACAATACAACCCATAGTCTACCTCCCCTACCATTAGTTTTTTGTATCCTAGAAACCATGGCGAAATCCACATATTTCACCTACATGAACAGCTCAAATCTTATGCCCTGGTTAAGCCTAGAAGTCAGATCAAGTCTTATGCCCTAGTTAAGCCTAGGAGTCTCTTTTATGATGAATAAGACTAAATACATTAGTCTCAAGTCCTTGTAATTAATCTTGTCCTTGTAAATATTTGAATTGAGAAATAAAACGATTTTAAGGTTTTATTTTTATATCATGAGCGTAGTGTAAAGTATAAGTCTTGTAATCCTAAATTTAATCTTACAATAATGGTTAGGATGACCAGTCTTCTCCCCCCAATGCATTATACATAGACACACAGTAGAATAAGATCCTACTCAAATAAATATAACCTCCCTCCTTTGAAGGGAAAGGTTCAAAAATTGAGAAGGATTTCAAGGTATGGATTGAAGCAATGGATGATTACTTCTCAGCCATTCATACTGGAGTTGCAAACCAATCCATGCTTGCATGGTTTTGCCTCACTGGGGATGCTAAGCTCTAGTGGAAGCAATGGTACCATAGTAAGGAAGTTATCAAATACTACCAAACCTGGGATGACATCAAACAAGCTATGAAGGAGCAATATCTTTCCCCCATCTCATAAGTCTATCAAGATGAATGAGTTCTTTAACCTCAAGCAGCTCATCTTAAATCTGGAGGAGTACTACTCTAAGTTCATCACTCTCCGAAAATATGCCCCACCCATGGCTACCTCATAGTAGGTAGCCCGATTCTGCCAAGGCTTGAATGAACCTTTGGATTCCCGCCTTGAAGTAATGAGTCCGAGTACATTGCAAGATGCTCTCATGCAAGCCAAACCTCTTATGAAGGAGCTGAAGTCTGGAAAAGCTAGGCCCTAAAAGAGATCTCACCTTGAATCAAACCCTAAGGATCAGTCTTACAAAAATCCCCAGCCAAATTCCCCCAACTACAACTGGGGTCGACCAACCAACCTCTTTGTTCCCCACACATATATTGCTTCTACTAGAGAGGCCTTTGTGTGTGTTTCCATTTCAATGATCCCAGACACTTTAAAGCTAATTGCCCCAAGCTTGCAACATCCTTTCCTCAAAGTGGTCGAGCAAATTAAGGTCGTGGAACCCTTGGATCAAAAACCAACTATGAAAATGGTTGTAGAGCTAGCTAATGGGAAGGAAGTTTATCTCACCACTCTATAGAAAACCTTGATTTTGAATTGGGTAGTGAACAAACTCATGGTCATTTTAGAGTCCTATCATTAGGCATTTCTGATGGGATCCTTGGGATATGGACTCGTTAGTCGCAAACAATGCTAGTATTCATTGGCATTTATGATGGGATCCTTGGGATATGGACTGGTTAGTCACAAACAATGATAGTATTCACTGTAACCAAGGGAGTATCACTTTTAAAAATGAACATGGACAAGTAGTACTAGTTCAGGGGAAGACAGGTAAACCTAAGTCTAGGGTTGTCAAATAAAAACATCTTCTCAAGGAAGGGACAAGTTTTCCTTTGTCAAGCTCAACAAAACTATTGAGGGCCAGTAAAGAATCAAAACCCTCTTGGCTCCAATAATTCTCTTACATCTTTCCTAGTGAGTTTACAGAACTACCATCCCCTTGGGAAATTGACCATGAGATCAAGCTATTTCTTGGTGCTCAACCTATCTCCAAAATACCCTATAAGATGTCCCTCCCTAATCCCTGAAGCCGTTGAGCTCAAGGAGCAACTCTGCCAACTTATTGAGCAAGGATTTGTTTGCCCCAATAGCTCTACTTGGGGAGCACCTACTCTTTTCCAAAAGAAGAAGAACGACACTCTTCATCTATGCATAGATTACCAGGGGCTATAAATCAAGTCACTGTCAAGAACAAGTGCCCTATCCCTCACATCGATGAGATTCTTGATAGGCTTCATGGGGCCAAGGTTTTCTCTAAGATAGATTTAAGGTTTTGCTACTATCAGATTAGAGTCAAGGAAGTAGATATACCCAAGACAGCTTTCAATACCCGTTATGGCTACTATGAGTGTATGTCATTCAGTTTAACCAATGTTGCCTTGGGTACTATGAGTGTATGTCATTCAGTTAAACCAATGCTGCAACTTTCAACTGCCTAATGCAAGATATATTCCGTCCTTACTTAGATAAATTTGTTCTTATCTTTTTTTTTAATGACATTCTAGTCTACTCCAAGTCGATGGAAGAACATGAGGAGCATGTGCGTAGAGTGTTGCAATTTCTGTGTAGACATAAACTCTATGCTAAGAAAAGTAAATGTACCTTCTTTACTCACCAAATTGAGTATCTTGAATTCATTGTCTCCCAATATGGTATCTCAGTAGATCTTGCCAAGGTCAAAGATATAATAGAATGGCCACCCCCTAATTCAACCCGTGAAGCTCGTAGTTTATAGGAGACATCAAGATGAAAGCATAGTAGTCAAATGGAAGATACTTTTGGTTTTGGGATAACTCTTTAAGACAATGGTTGCTTACCTCTAGTACTAGTAGCATTGTCAGCTTCAAGTTACCTAGATGATCCATTTGCTCCGGATTCGGCTTTTCTGACTAGGAATTGATGCTCATGTCATGTTACTTGAGCAGGTCGATCTCTTAGACAGATGAGTCCCTACCAAAAAAAGCACTCACATACGGCCTCGATGGCTCATACAAAAATACGATTGTACAGATTTCCAAAATTATGGGCAAATATGACAAAACAACTGGTCCTATCAATTCATTTAATTATTTGAACAGAGATGTGAAGTCTTTGGAAATCCAAACTGCCCCACCAAGTTACATGAGTTGAACCTATGCTTAGTGGGAAAGTCTAGTTGATGGTTCATCACATTGATGCCAGCACTCAAGACAAACTTCAGAACCTTGAAGTCAGCCTTTATCCATGGCTTTTCAAGACAAGGTGATCAGTGGAGTACAGCAAGCAAACTATATTCAATTGAGCATAAACCAAATGAAACCATTAGAGAATTTATCCTTTGGATAAAACTCTTGGACTCACAATGTGAGTCATAGGAAAAATTAAATGATTCTCAATTGAAGAGATGTTTCATGATGGGCTTAAAGAGGGTGGTTGTTGCGGCAACAGAAGCAACAGGGGTAGTTCTAGAACTCTTATAGAACTCCTTTTTGGAGCATATATTGCCCTAGGTGAGGTGCGTTGTGGCAATAATGGGTCTTGCTAGGTGGGTGGAGTTGGTGCAACTAGGCTATGTTGGCTACCTCTGAGGCTGATTTTTGTAGCAATGGATAGTGTCATAGTTTTCTAGCCTTATGCAGTACGCACACCAAATTTATTTTTTCCATATTCATGGCCTAACGGTCTAGAGATCCTATACTCTTGTTGGATCAGTTCTAGCTTTTTCATATATAGGTCATCCCTTTTTTATTTTTTATTGCCCTAAGCTACCACCTCTTGGGCACATATCTTTCCTTTGAGTTCTGGCACATGTTGCATTGCTACATCGCTCAACATATATATGGAAGTGATTTCCTTGCCATCTATTGTGGCATACCTTGTGTCTATTCTCATTGGGAGGATGTCCGTAATTGCAAGGACATGCATCCAGTCTTCTAGCTCTAGAAGTGGGGAATACTCCGAGCTTTTGCATTCCTCATCCAACATTTTGTGATAGGTATGGTACATGTTTAGCTTAGTGGTGTTATTTGTGGTGGTTATGGAGCCTTCCGCAAAAGGTTCACCACTCATAAGATGATTTTTCTATGTTCTTAGGTTTACTTTAAGGGTTTCATTCATTTTTCAAATGTAGATGTGGTATGTGTCCCAATCATGGACCATTCAAGTGTCTCTCATGAAGGGTTAGCCTAGGTTGTTATACTTATAGGAATTAGGCTATTATGAAAGAATGGCAGAAGTTTAAGCCAAAAGTTTTTTATTTTTGAGATTCTACAGTAGCCCCATGGGTTTTGTTGTGGCTCCATCATAGTGAGCTTGACTATCAGGTTGCTAGTGTTAAGTGATGGTTGCCCTCACTTTCAGACCAACTCATGTCTGGGGTATAGATGTGTTTGGTCTATGTTATCTTTTCTTACCTTGACCTTTCACTACTCAGACATTTGCTACATGAGCATGACCGCTAGGTCTATTAGAAAACATAGATATAGAGCTCTCCATAGCCATGGAGGTGATGATGAAGAAGGTGAGCTAAGGTGGATAGAAATAAAGGGAAATCATCTTGAGTGTGTGCATGTGCTAATTGAAAATGCACTCAAATTAATTAAGTTATAAGATTGAGACTTGTACTCATAGAGAAACTTGAGATGTGATTGATTGATTCATTACTGTGAAAGACCCCCTTTTATATGAGGTGAGTACAACATGGGCTTGCTTTTCTTTATGGGATAATAGCTTTGATGATGTGGGTCAATACTAGGCATACTCACTCCCTACCTCTTCTATTGCACAAGGCACCACAAATGTCAACACCCCCCCTTGGTTCCTTGATGGACATGCTACTCCTACAAGGTGGTTAGATGTAAGGTGTTACAACATGCCACTACCCCTCCTTAGTTGGTGACTATACTAAAGAATTTTCTAGAACCAACCTTTAAAGGATGTGTCTCCTCTTATCTCAAAGAAGAAAAGGAGCTAAAGCAAGGAAGCATAACTATGGAACAAGAACTTTGTAATAGACCACCAAGAAATGCTTCCACTGTGGAAGGACAAGACACTACTGAAGGAAATGTAGTCTCATGCGGCGCAAGCCAAAGTGCAACCATTACAAGAAGAAGCTAGGACACAAAGAAGAGAAGTGAAAATTCAAGAACCAAGAAGCCAACTATGTGGAGTCTTCATCAAACAAATAGGAGATCTTCAATGACAATCTCTTCTAAGATCTACATCAACAAAACCTCACTAAGGTCACCAAATGAGAAGACCTAGATTTTGTTGTTTCCACCATAAGTAGCCATGTTAGCATTCATTGTACTTTCTCTTTAATGAGTTTCCATAACATTTTGTGCAAGAGAAGATACTTCATTTGTGTAAACCAAGTATGAAACTCTTCCCCCAATGAATCTTTCAACTTGACTCATTGTGCTTGATGCTGTTTACGAAGGTCTTACCCAAGTTTATACTTAGGTAGTGTCTAGTCACTTATAATGTGGTGAAATATGCTCGGTGAAATATGCTCAAATGCTTTCCAACATCCCAAATTCCAATGATGAGATTTGATGCTTATCCAAGGCTAATGCAACCCTAAGGTCTAATTTTCAAGCTCATTTCTTTTAGTTTTTTACTAATAATCCCTTTTAGTGATTATTATAAATAATGATTAACAATAATGGCATTTGAAGGCTTAAATTGAGCTCATAGAAGATGAAATTTAAGGGGCTTTTACTATGGCCTTGTAGCACTTGATGAGTAACCTTGAATGAAGCTTCACAACCAGCTCAAAACATGCCCAAATCAATGCAATTTTATAGATTTTAGTGATGATTAGTTTTTTTTCTCTTGCATACACACATGGTTGATGATTTGAGTTGATCTTTGGACTTTAATGTCCTTCGGCTATGGGTAAATACCTCCTATGAGGGCTTTAGCCAATTGTGAGCACACACTACGAATGGAGCAGATGAGTAGCTAGTGAAGTTTAATGCCTTGATGAGTTGAAGAAGCCCCCAAAAGGATTTTGCAAATGGATGCAAGAGTTGACAATAGCAAGCTCGAGAAAAATAGCAAGTGGAGTTAGATGCCTTGATGAGTTGAAGAAGCCCCTAAACTGATTTTGCAAATGTATGCAAGAGTTGGCAATGGAAAGCTTGGGAAAAAAATGAATAAGAGAAGAGTGCAGATTGTTGAAAGAACGGTAGAGGCGGAGGAGACACACACACAGGAGCAAACCCTAATGTATATTGCAAACCCTAACCATAGAGGGAAGCCATGTCCACTCTCACACAAAGCATAATGCACTAATCCCCCATAATCCACACAACACACAATGAGTTGTGTCCACACTCTACTAACCCTAGCTAATGTCCACACACTATGACTAGCTGGACACGCGGTCATTTATGTCTCACACATGTTCCTACCTAATCTGCCAGCACATAGCATAGCTGGCTCACACTGACATCGAGCTTGAATCTCAACAGCCCCTCTCAAGCTCATGATGTACTGCCGATGAAGATGTAGATGAGCTTGGGATATCAAGACTCTCAACACTCCCCCTCAAGCTCATCCCATGTACTCCCAACATAGTCCGGAAGTACTCAAACTTCTCCCTGCTAAGTGGCTTCATAAAGATATCAGCCACCTGCTCATCAGTCTTCACATACTGAAGATCAACTGTACCATCCAGCACCTTTTCTCTGACAAAGTGATAATGGACCTCTATGTGTTTGGTCCTCGCATGAAACACTGGATTCTTTGCCACCAACTGTATACTGCTCATGTTGTCACAATGAATGACAACTTTCCCATAAATCTGCCAAGAGACTCTTTAACCATATAGCCTCACAAGTAGCAATGGCTGCTCCTCTGTACTTAGCCTCTGTACTGGATAAAGCAACTGTAGGTTGCTTTTTGCTACTCCAACTCACCACAGCACTTCCAAGTGTAAAAGCATATCCACTAGTAGACCTCCTGTCATATGCGCTACCTGCCCAATCAGCATCTGTGTAGCCATGTATGTCCAAGCTTTTACCACTCTCATAAAATAAACCATAATGTGCTGTGGTCTTCACATATCTCATGATGCATCTCACTGCATCCAAATGTGGTTTCCTGGGGCTCTGCATAAACTGGCTCACTAGCCCCACTGCATAACTCAAATCTGGGCGTGTGATAGTCATGTATATGAGACTACCAACCATCTTCCTATACATAGAAGGATCATCCAATTCCTCGCCATAATCAGCCCGCAACTTCACATTTTGCTCCAATGGTGTACTCATAGGCTTACACCATGTCATGCCATACTTTGCCAACATATCCAATGCATATTGGCGCTGTACTAACCAAGTACCTGCATGATCTTTCACCACTTCAATGCCAAGGAAGTATCTCAACTCACCAAGATCTTTCATGTCAAATTGCCCACTCAAAGCTTTCTTGACATGCATCACATCTGCACCATGATCACCTGTGATAATCAAGTCATCCACATAGATGACTAGTAAAACAATCCCATGTTGTGTCTTCTTCACATAGAGTGAAGAATCTGCTGTAGAAATCTGAAAACCAAGTGAGATAAGATATCTGCTCATCTTATCACTCCAAGCACGTGGTGCTTGCTTTAGACCATACAATGCCTTTTTCAACCTGCATACGTGAGTGGGATATCTAGGGTGTACATACCCTTCTGGCTGTGCCATGTATACTTCCTCTTGTAGATCTCCATTCAGAAATGCATTCTTGACATCCATCTGATGCATTTCCCAGCCATTAGCTGCAGCCATAGCAATGACTGCTCTCACTGTGCCCATCTTAGCCACTGGACTAAACGTCTCATCATAATCCAATCCTTGGGTCTGTGCATAACCCTTTGCTACCAATCTTGCCTTATGTCTTTCAATAGAACCATCAGATTTGCACTTCACTTTGTAAACCCATTTACATCGAATAACATTCTTGTCCTTTGGTAGTGCAACCAAGTCCCATGTATCATTATGGACCAATGCGTCCATCTCAACATCCATTGCTTTTTCCCATACATGCTCTCCAATAGCCTCTGTATAGCATGTAGGTTCCACATGCTTCACCATAGATGTCATGTATGCATAGTGCATAGCAAAATCTCTATATGTCAATCTGTCAACAGGATATCTGACTCTCTGGGATCTCCGCAATGCCTGTGGGTCACTCTGTACACCTGTAACTCTAGCATGTGGTGGCACATATCTGTCCTGTCTAGCACCAGGTGTGCGTAAAACAAGTATGCCAAGCTCCTCATCCAAACTCTCAGAACTAGATGACTCATATCCTGTGATTCCAATTCCTTCGACTTTCTTTTTGCCTTTATCCATAGCACTACTCCCAGTGCTTACACTCTCATGTCTCAAATGTCCTGACCATGGACGTACACTGCTACTCTCAGCTTCTGCTGGCCCAGACATAGTAGTAGAACTAGAACTTGCTTGTGGTGGCAAGTTCACATGAACATCAGCCTCAAGTGACTCAATAACACCCTCATCTTTTGCTTTATACCAACTAGCAAGCTCATCAAACACCACATCACGTGAGATGACCACTTGTCTAGTTTGAGGGTTATAACATTTGTAGGCCTTTCGATCCTATGCATATCCAACAAATACACATTTCTCTGCTTTAGGATCCAACTTCCTTCTTCTTTCATCAGGCACATGCACATAAGCTATGCATCCAAAAACTTTAAGATGTCCAATGTCTGGCCTGTAACCTGTGAGCCGCATCTCTGGCGTGCTTCCATGAATGGCTGCTGTAGGTGTTTTGTTCAATATGTATACTGCAGTAGCACATGCTTCTGCCCAATAGTAATCTGGCATGCTCTTTTCATTAAGCATTGCCCTTGCCACTTCACATATGACTCTATTCTTTCTCTCAGCTACACCATTCTGCTGAGGTGTATACCTGCAAGTCAATTGTCTCCTTATTCCATGCTTCCTCAAGAAATGCTCAAAAGCTTTTGAGGTGTATTCACCACCTCCATCTGTCCTCAGACATTTAATCCAACAGCCATACTGCTTTTCTGCAAAAGCTTTGAAATCCATGAATTTTTCCAACACTTCACTCTTCTCTTTGAGAAAGTATATCCATGTCATCCTGCTGAAATCATCTATGAATGTAACATAGTATAAACTGCCTTTGATAGATGGGTTTTGTGCAGGACCCCATACATCACTATGTACGATCTCAAGTGGCCTGTTACTCATATTTCCTTCTCTAGGAAACCTCAATCTTGCCTGCTTCCCAAACTGACAGGCTTCACAAACATGCATATGTCCATCATATTTGAACCTAGGCAAACCATTGACAATGCCTCTTGTTTGCATGTTCTTTAATCTCTGTATATTGACATGGCCAATCCTCTTGTGCCACATATCAATATCCTGTACCACATTCCTGCTCTTTGAGAACATGGCTAATTTTAGCTCAGGAATTCCAGCATCAAGCTTAAACAGTCTTCCTTCTTTCTTGCCTTTAGCAATCACTCTACATCCATGTTTGAAGTCTTCAACGAAGCATCCATGCTCATTGAATCTAACCTGTAATCCCTGTTCTACCATTTGACCAACTGAGGCCAAGCTTTTAGTGATCGAAGGCACATACAGCACATCTGACATAGACTTTGTCTGACCATTATGCATGACTAATGGTACACTTCCAACATGTGTAATGACATGCTGGGTATCATCACCTGTTTCCACATAGCCTTTGACATCCATTGGCTTCATGTGCTCAAACCATTCACCATGGCATGTCATATGATTTGATGCTCCTGAGTCCATATACCATGTATCATCATTCTCAGCATTTGTTGTCATAGAACCCACAACATGCTTCATGGCAAACAAATGATTTGCAGTTCCATCATTGCTACTTGATGCATAGTTACCACCATGTTGTGCATAGTTTCCACCATAATGACCACCACGTTGTGCTCTTCCCCCTCTCAAATCATTCTGTTTGCGAAAGCAATCTCTCGCCATATGACCATATTTGCCACAATAATGGCATTCCACATCTTGCATAGAATTTTGTTGGCCTTGCCAACGTCCTCGACCACGGGGGGTACCTCTGCCTCGCTGAGGTGCATAACCACGACCACCTCGAGCACCATAAGAAGGCTGAA
This sequence comes from Cibotium barometz, assembly GCF_041138505.1. Lineage (NCBI taxonomy): Eukaryota > Viridiplantae > Streptophyta > Polypodiopsida > Cyatheales > Cibotiaceae > Cibotium > Cibotium barometz. The sequence continues at coordinate 1,772,362 of NC_141099.1, forward strand.
AATTCTGTTGTGGAGGTCTATCCTGCCATCCACGACCATTACCACCACGTCCACGTGATGCGAATCTCCCCCTGCCTCTAAAGCCTCTCTACGAGTAGAAAGCCTGATTTTTGCCATCATCATGGCTAGTAGATGCATCCAGAAATGAATCACTGAGCTTGATTTCCTCAACCAATAAGAGTGAAACCAACTCATCGAAGTTGGGTAAACCTGTACTCCTCACTGAGATAGATGTATCAAAAGATTTGTATTCCTTGCCAAGACCACGCAAGGTAATATCCACCAAATCATCATCAGGCATGGGGGCATTTATTGTGGCCAATGCATCTGAAAACTTCTTGATTTCTTGCACATAATCATGTATGCTCCTTTTATTCCTTTTCACGTTGTGTATTTGCTGTCGCAATTGACACTTGCGAGCACTCGTATCTGTATCAAACATCTTGACCAAAGTATCCCATGCATCTTTGGGATTCTCAGCATCCTGAATGTGTATGAGCATAGCATCAGAAATGCATATAGACAAATAATGCAACACTTTGAATGCTCTCTCTGACCATTGCTTATGAGCAATAAGCTGCTGCTGTGTAGGTTGCCGAGGTAGCTCAGGCTCAGGCTCAGCACCTGTAATGAGATTCCAAAATCCTTTTCCTTTCAAGAAACTCTTTATCCTGTACTTCCATGCCTGGAAGTTCTTCCTATCCAGCTTTTCACCAACAATCTGAACTGGATTGTCCGACATGTTGCTCAATGCGTACACCTTCCGCACACTTCAAATTTGTAAATGAGCCTTCCTCAGCTCAACCACACTCCAATGAATGTTCCAGATACTCCAAGGTAGCCAACAAACTCCAAATTTGATGTAGAAAATCAACCTGTAATCATCCAAGATGAACTGACTCACTCAGTGCGGGATACCCTGAATTGACACGCCTTCCAAGGCTCCAAATCACAATGTAATGGTGCAATAAAGTATAGGCAACTTGCATTGACACCTAATGAACCTCAATGTTGAGTATCAACTCCATCTGACATGTGTAATCATCAATTTTTGAAAACCCCTTTTTCTATTTTTGGAAAAACCAGAAAAACCAAAAAAACCAGTAGAAAATTTGCTCTAATTCCTTCAATATTTCACCAAATTGAGCAACCAGGCATTCATTGGCTTAGCAATAGTGTCGATCAACTCCATGTAAGAGGAATTTGTCCAATTGTAAAACACCAAAGATTAATTGCTCAATTAAAATGCTCTGTTTCTCTGCAACCAGTGGACAGCCTGTTTTAATCAGCTCATTCCCAGCTCAATTAGGCATCATTGACCAAACAAATCACATAGCCCTCTTCTCCAAAGTATAAAGCATCCAATTGCTAAAGAGATTGTGGAAGGAACCAAGCACCCAATGAGAAATTGACCTCCTCGTAGGCAAAAACTAGAAAAATGCTCTGTTTTCTCTGTATGGACTGCGCCGCCTGCTGTAGGGCCCTTTGGGAAGCTTTATGATGATAATTGATGAGTGCTACAAGTGCCCAAGACACCTAGGTATGTGTGCAATCCACCAATGGTTCAATTTTGCCAAAATCTCACTTCAAATGCATCAATTTTGGGCTTCCTCTTCTCTGTTTTCTAAGAGCTCAAAAAACCAGAATTTTCACACATTTAAATGCTTCCAAAATGCTCCAAAATCACAATAGGGATTGCATAAGAGTTGCCATTACATCTCTCATTGTCAGATACATGTTTGCTTTGCCAGATTTACATGTATTTCCACCATACATCAATGTTCCCAAGCTTTAATGGAAAGCTTCAAAAACCAGAATTTTGCTTTGCTTTTGCCTGTTTCACCTGCAATCCGCTCAAGGATGTTTAGAAGACCTTACCCAGTAGGCCAAGCTTTCAGATCTGATAGTATTTGGTGTGCTCCAAGCTTCACAGCTCCAATGGCAAGCTTCACAGCTTCTCTTCACAGCTTCTTCTTTTCCCTCTTCACTCACTCACTCATAAACCCTAATAAACAACACAAGGCTCTGATACCATGTTGAAAGAACGGTAGAGGAGGAGGAGACACACACACAGGAGAAAACCCTAATGTATATTGCAAACCCTAACCATAGAGGGAAGCCATGTCCACTCTCACACAAAGCATAATGCAGGGAGACCCCACAAATGAAGATCAAGAGAGAGACCCTCCAGAGCATCTTCAAGAGGGGGAGGTGTCAGGACAATGTGACATCATGGACATGACTAGTAAGAGTACTTTCCATCGCAAATTTATTTTGAGAAGTGTGCTTTTGAAATGCATCTCAATTTTTATCTTGTTTACTTACAGGTGAGAGATGTTCTTCACACATATTGCTGGTAGACGTCCACACTCTTTCGGAGGGCTTAGATAGGTAAAAAGAATAATTTCACCATATAATTAGTTTTCCAAGTTATACTTACCAAAACCAAACATCATAAATCTTTTATGTAGTGTGGAAGAATTCTTGATGAAGATTCCCAAGGCTCTATCTCATAGAGGTGCTCCCTCAGATATAGTGGCTCGCCTCGTATGGGCTGACTTTCCTACAGGTTTACAGGTTGTTGATGTAGATACAGATGGGTGTCCCTCATGGAATCAAGTTTCTTCATCATTGATACGTGCCACACTCAGTTTTGTTGGTTTGTTTTTGTGGCTCATGAGGGTTGGTTTGTGTGTTTGAGTCTAATGGATCAACTTCCTAAAATATATTCCATGGGAAAGAAAGTTGGATTGGTCATGCATCGAACAATGTCTGTTCATGTGGAATCAAGTTATTTGTATGAGAATGGAGAACGGGTAAGTCATAATCTCTCAAATATTTCCCTTTATGTATACATGTTATGTGGTATGGATATCCAAACATAATGTTTTCTCGTTATGGTAGGTGGATACATTGGTGCTTAGTATGTTCTATCAAGTAAATTGCCATGTCCCTATTATTGATCGAGGCTGGGCAAAATAATTCAAAGAAGTTATTCAACGCTCAACAAAATTTCATTTTTGAGAAGAATAAGAAGCATCCATTCCAACGCACGATGGTCTTGGAGCGCTACATTCGAGGTGGTGCAGAAAGATCTCCTATGTTCTTTAGGTGAGACAATTTTCATTCTGTTCATTTTCATAGCTACTTTTTCAAAATACTTAGATGCACGTTTATGATTGCATTTCATTGTAGGTGGCTAGTGGAGACCTTCAAGTGAAGGAGATGGTGTCTTGGATGTTTTTTGCGAGATGTTCAATAAGTATGATGTGGATCAAAAGACTTTGTAATCGAGATTTTCATGGTTTGGAACTTTAAAGATCGGTATATACATTTTTTATCTTTAAAGGATTGTTTTTTATATTTTTAAGTAAGAAAGTATGTATGTATGTATGTATGTATATATGTTAGTATGTAGGTAGCTCTTGCATGTATGCATGTATATGTATATTTTGTATGTGTATATGTATGAGGTGCATGAATTTAGATAGGTATATGTATATATGTAATTATATCAATAAGTATGATGTGGATAAAAAGACTTTGTAATTAATATTTTTATGGACTAGATCTTTAAAAGATTGAAATTTATATTGTTGATCTTTCAAAGCTTGTTATTTATATGTAAGTAAGTTCTTGGTCCTTTACAAAGTTCATAGTAAGTTCTTGGTCCTTTGCAAAGCTCGGACTACTTGTTCATTGCTCCAAAAAGCTCGGCAAAAAAAGCTCGCAAAAAAAAATCCCCCTTTCTACCCCCTCCCTATTTGGGCTACTATCCTCAGGATATCCTCAATGGTTAGAGTAGAGGGTAATGTTGTAGGTGGTGGGCTGATGTAACCCCTGTTGGTAATAGTATGGGTATGGATAGGTTGGTGGAGACATGGTATCCCTTTCCCTTGTCTCCCTAAGGAAAATTTTGGGTATTGTGGGGAATGGTTGCCATGCAAGGCTAGTTCGTACAACTACATGTATGCTCCTCTTAGTGTCCTCTTAGAGTTGGGTCTATCCTAGAGCTCCTCGGTTTGTGTTGCAAGGTTTCCATAGTCATGTATTTGGTAGCTTGGATTGATTCTTCACCCCCTAAGGGATTGTTATACTGTGGCAACGTCTGTGGTTATTTTGAACCCTAAATCCCCTACATTGCTCATACTAAGGTCTAATGAACAGTGAGGAAGAATGCGTCTCCAAGTTATTATAAACACTCCAAGGTTCATGTTCTATGAGCTGGCTACAAAAGCTATGGATGTAACCATTTTCTTAGCAACCATTCTAGTTGTGGTTCTAGGAAGGATTAATCCTTCTAGAACCACTACAGGAAGGATAACTCCTTCCTATAGAGAAAGGATTACTTCTTCCTCCTATATAGAGGAGGGATTACTCCTTCCTCTATAGGGTTGATGCTTCTAGTTCTCGAGCCTAACTGGTTAGCACCATTGTAGTTGTGGTTCTAGGAAGGATTACTCCTTCCTAGAACCACTACAAAAAGGATAACTCCTCCTTATAGAGGAAGGATTACTTCTTCCTCTAGAGAAAGGATTACTTCTTCCTGTATGGGGTTGATGCTTCTTGTTCTCAAGCTTGACTATCTAGCAACCATTCTAGTTGTGGTTCTATGAAATGAAGTAACCATAAGCTGAGATTTGGGACAAATCATTATGTTTATTAACATGCAATTAGCAAGAAATCATGCACAATACCTAAGTGATTTAGCCTTTCACCAAAGGATGGAAATATCCTTCCATAAGAGAAGGTATGGTAGCTCTATTCTCCAATATACATTCCAAGAGTCATATGATCAAAATTATTAAAAGGTACAAATGAAGATCCATGATCCCCTTTTATAGTTGAGCCCATTCCAATGCCCTGACTAAAGTTCCTACCTTATTACAAACCATCCCTTTCCCAAAGCTTTTGTCCTCAACATCTTCTCTATGTACAAGTTGGATGCATCCTCCAATATACATCAATGGAGAGGATGGTAATAAGCGCATAATAGGCTGCAAATGCATCAATCAAGTAGCCAACATCCTCCTCAATGTATAAACTCCTCATGATGACCATATTGAAGTCAAATAGCAACAATGAGAAGAAGCCTTCAAATGAACTTTTACAAAATCTATCCAAAAAATTCTAGCATGTATATTTCCTCATGAACCCCTTGTAAATCCAAAGAAAAGCATGCCACATGGTCAAGAAACACCCTACATAGATAAACCTTATTGTTGCACGTAAGAAAGTGGCTGCCATGTAACCTCATCCAAGGGTAAATGCTTTCATTTGATGAGGAATTCTTCAATGCTCCTACTCCTCAATTCTCTTATTCTTCTCCCAACAATCCTCTCTGGCTCATATATGATCTCCCTTCTTCATCCATGGGTGGAATCTCCTCCGTCACTTGAGGTATAGGCCCCACAAATTTCTTAAGATTGAATACATGAAATACATTATGGATTCTTGTAGAAGTGGGCATATCAAGCTTGTAGGCCAAGTCACCAACCTTCTTGAGCACCAAATATGGCCCATAATATCTATGAGAAAACTTTGGGTTGGTGGAGCCTTTGAGAATGTTATGATGGCTCTTTGGAAGCTTCAACAACACATAGTCACCCTCTTGAAACTTCACATTACGTATATACTCATCTGCATTAGCCTTCATGACATCTTGTGCCTTCTTCATGTTGTCCTTGGAAAAGTTGAAGAAGTTGTCTCATTCTTTCCAATTCATATTTGGCTAAAGGATTAACCACCTTGTCCTCTTAAAAAGCTATAGATGAAATATGCACTTGATAACCATCAAGAGCCTCAAAAGGATACATCCCAATTCTCAAATGCTTGCTTGAACTATGACAAAATTCAGCAAGATGCAACCATCATCCCATGAAGCTTGTATATCATGACAATAGTATCTCAAGTACACCTGAAGCCACTTGTTAGTACACTCTGTTTGCCCATCCGGTTTGAGGATGATAGGCTATAGATTGAGTGATTTGTGTGCCCATGTTCTCATATAAATATATCCAAAAAGCTCCCATGAACTTGGTGTCTCTATCACACATTATGTTGAGTGGAAACCCATGCAACATGAATACATGCTCCATGAATTGTTTAGAAATTTGAGATTCTCCATATGTGACCTTGGAAAAAATAAAATGAGCTGATTTGGTAAGTCGATCAACCACCACAAATATTTGATCCCACCCATGCTTAGTCTTGGGAAGACCCATGATAAAATCCATTGATATGTGAGTCCACTTTCCATCTGGAATGGGAAGTGGATGAAGTAAACCACCGAGTAGTTATGTCTATCCTTGTTTCTTTGACATGAATGACACTCCACCACAAACTTCTTAACATCCCTCCACATACCTTTCCAAAAGAAGCTTTTGCTTACTTTGTCATATGTCTTCAATACGCCAAGATGACCCACAAGTGGAGAATAATGCATCTCATGAAGCACCTTTGGTATGTAGGATGAGGTAGAAGCAAGATACACTTGATCCTTGTACTATAAGAGGTTTTTGTGAAGCTTGTGAGGAATATCTTCATAATTACCTTGTTGTAATTTCTAGTAAATGTGGGCAACAACCTCATTTAGGAGGTATTCTTCTTGATCCAATCACTATATACCTCCATAATGGAATTCCCTAATCCAATCACTATAAACCTCCATAATTGAATTCCCTTAATCCAATCACTATAAACCTCCATAATTGATGCCATAGTGCAAGCCCACATTCTTGACAATGCATCCACTACTACATTGTCCTTGCCTGGAGTGTATAATATCTCAAAATCATAACTTTGAAGAGTGTCCAGGTACCTCTTTTGCTTGGGAGAGAGAGTTGGTTAGGATAAGAAAAATTTCAGCACCCTATGATCACTTCTCACCTTGAAGTGGGAACCACACAAGTAGTGATGCCACTTCTTGATATAGCATGAAGGATAGCAAGCATCTCGTGCTCATAAACATCCAATGCTATCTCCTTTTCAGTAAGCTTTCTACTCTTAAAAGCAATGACTCCATGCTCTCGATACAAAACAGCCCCACATCCTCTTCCACTAGCATCCGCTTTCACATAGAAAATCGTGGAAAACTCAAGACAAACAAGAATGGGGGCCAAAGTAAGCAAGGCTTTGAGCTCATTGAAGCTTTTGTGTCGGCAATAGCATCCCAAAAGAAAGCTTCCCTCTTGAGAAGATTAGTGAGTGGTGCCGCTATATCGATGCATAACCCTAAAAATCCTCTCAATTGAGTTGAATTACTTGGTGTTGGTGGCCAATCTTTTACACATGCCACCTTCTTTAGATCGGCTCTTAGGCCATATTCTCACGAAATGCCCAAGATATTCCACTTCATTGACCACCATGAATGAGAATTTTCTCTCTTTTGCAAATAGATTGTGCTCCCTCATTACTTAAAACACTTGCTTCACATGAGGTAGGTGCTCTTCTTTACTCTTACTATATATCAATATATTGTCGAAGAACACTAACACAAACTTGAAGAAGAAAGGAGCCAATACCCTATTCAATAGTACTTGGAAAGTGGCCAGTGCATTTGTAAGACCAAAGTGCATAACCATAAAGTGAAACAACCCTCGTTTGGTCCTAAATGTGGTCTTCTCTTCATTACCCTCCATCCTTATTTGATGGTATCCCAATCTTAAATCAATCTTAGTGAAAAATCTTGCTCCCTTGAGCTCATCCAAGAGATCATCAATGCGTGGACCTAATCTTGCTCCCTTTAGCTCATCCAAGAGATCATCCTCAATACATGGAATGGGGTACCTATTCTTGATGGGGTGACTTTGTTCAAGTCACGACGATAATCCATGCACATGCGAAAGGACCCATCCTTCTTCTTCACTAATAAAACGGGAGAAGCAAATGGAGATTGTGAGGGTTGAATAAGACCCAAAGAAAGCAAATCTTGCACTTGCTTTACCACTTCCTCTCTTTTCACCTTGGATAACTAATAGGGAGACTTGTTGATAGCCTTTGCATTCGGTTCAAGAAAAATGGCATAATCAATCTCTCTCTTAGGAGGCAAACTCTTTGGCACTTGAAAAATATCCTCAAACTCCTTTAGAAGGGTTGCCATATATTTGTCCACATGTTGTCCAGTGCTTTCCATCCCTTCTTGAGCAAGATGCAACACATAAATAGTGCTAAGAGTTTTGATTTCTTGTTAACCCATTCCTAGGGTTAACAAGAGCTACTACCATTATCTTATATCAAGGGGTCAAGGTAGATACACAAAAAGGGCATACATTCAAGATATTAAGCAATGGCGTCCAAATCTATAACTTGGACGGGCGCCTGTAATGGTTTGACATAATACTTATGGCGATTCCCGCTTCAAGAGCATGTGGTACCAAGTTAGGATGAAGTCCCAAGTGATCTACTTCATGGATATATTATGAGAGTAGTCATTATAATAGCATTAGGCCTCTTATGAGCTTAAAGTACACGGTCGACCACAGTTTAAGTGAGTGTGAACACTTATGGCCATGTATATAAGTGAATATCTCTCATAATACAACACACTCTCCCATTGTGCAGTAGAGTCTTGCTCTTGCTAATCTCTCTCCCTAATGTATGCTAGTGAGTGTGTGTGAGTAAAGTGAGGTGAGAGGAGGGATGAGTACCCATAGTGCAATGCGGCAGTGTGACAACGCTCACGAGGCACGATGAAATTGCTTCTCATCAAGGAGTTGTAGAGCTTAGAGACCTCAAGGGTTATGAACTCGGCCATTGGAAAGATCCTCAAGACGGTTGCGGTTCACCAGTTAATCTCTTTTTGGACGTGTTTCAAGGGGGTTAGGGTGAGCCATAACATTTTTGGCACTGCTTGCCGGGGAGCCATCCCTGCATTACCCATTTCCCATTGTCTTGATTCATGGTTTCCCATGAAAAAGATGTGGATTTGATGGAGATTTGTGTGTGATTTTATGAGAAATAGCTCTCTTTTTTTGGTTTGTAAAGAATGTCTTTTTGCTTAATTTGTTGTTTTTATTGTTGTTAATATGGTGTTAATGTTCCTAGGGCTTACACATATAGTGTATTAGATTTAGTTTGCATCCATTGCATTAAACAATGTAATAGAATGCAATTTTTAGTGAATGTTAGCTCTCTTTAGAGTTAAACATAGAACTAGATCATTAATTTTAGCTAGCTCTCTTTAGAGTTAAACATAGAACTAGATCATTAATTTTAGCTAGCTCTCTTTAGAGTTAAACATAGAACTAGAATCATTAATTTTAGCTTAAACTGTGTCTTTTTTGTTGTAATTGTATGCACTAGAGTGTTAGCAAGCATTAGGAGTAGCTTAATCATTGAAATTTTTTCTTTAAACCATAAAAAAACTTTTGAAATCGACTAATCTCTCTTAATTGATTGGTTTTTGTCATTAAGAGTGATTAATCTTATTGAAGAGGCAAAAAATTAAGAAAATATGATTGGCAACCAGAACGCTCACCACCTGTTCACTCAGGGGCCTGTTCGATAGTTCCTAGCTCATAGTAACCGGCAATATATTCACATAACAAAATGGAATCTCCGTGGAAGATCAGCAAGATCAACCAACAGATCCATTTAAAAGAGCCATGGACTCATCCGTTGAGTACCATCAAGGTCAATCAACCAGATCCATGCCCGAATTCAGAAAACAACTCTTACTCCTTGATCCAATATCTTCCACGATGCACGTGTGGGTATCTTCGGTGACCCAGAGCCCAAGCACCGTATGGTTAGCACCCTCTAGGATCCTTTGCAGGTCACCTAGCGCTTCACTCATAGGCCGCTTCCTTGGTCCCTCATCCACTGTACCGGAAGCTCACCATTTAAATCGAACCGAGGCTGGTCAAGACCTCGACCGACCATGCTACGCGAGACGTCCTCCGTTGACTCTTCGTCAGTTGTTGCAACTTTATCAGTTAGGTCTCCACAACCTTAATCACAAGACGGTCAAAATGCTTCCCCAGCATTCTTAACATAAAACAGTCACTTACAAACAGGTCACAAATACAGTTTCTATAATGAACTCTCGTCACAAACAGGTCACAAATACAGTTTCTATAATGAACTCTTGTCTTTCCACATTATCCCTCATTAGTTCACATTACTTATTCCACATTCCATTCATATGTGTACTCATTCTCATCCAATCACATCCAATCACATCATTATCCATCTCATCACATCAGATTCATTCACTTCACATAACATCCATTCCTATCTTTCTTAATTTACATTACGTCTCATCACATCCATTTCTCATTACATCTCATTCATTCACATCTTATATCATTCATTCACATTCTGATTCACATGACATCTCATCTCATCCATTCGCTCATATCGACGTCATATCCATTCACATACATATTCGTATTCGTTATTCCACATACACATCCACATTCGTACATCCACATCCACATTCATACATCCACATCCACATACATACATCCACATCCACATCTACATCCATACATCCATTTTCACATCCACATTCATACATCCACATCCACATCCACATCCACATCTACATCCATACATCCATTTTCACATCCACATTCATACATCCACATCCACATCCACATTCATACATCCACATCCACATCTACATCCATACATCAATTTTCACATCCACAACCACATCCACATCCACATCCGTACATCCATACATCCATACATCCATTTTTACATCCACATTCATACATCCACATCCACATTCCACATTCATCCATCCATATCCACATTCCACATTCATACATCCATATCCACATCTACATTCATACATCCACATTCACATTCATATTCATATTCACAAACATCCTCATCCATTCATCCATTTACATTTATCAAATTCATATCACTTCCATCCATCCATTTACATCTATCTGATTCCTATCACATCTCATCACATCTATTTATAGAATGTAAGAGAATTCTAATTTTTTGATATAAAGATTCTTTACGCATCTAATTAGGCATAAAGACGACTTTAGTAGGAATAACACTTTTATAAAAATCCTTTTATGCATCTATTTATGCATAAATTCAATTTTAAGGAAATTAACACTTTCGAATTAAAAATAAACCTTTTATGCATTTTACTATGCATAAATTCCATTTTAATGAGAATAACACTTTCAAAATAAAAATAAATCTTTTATGCATCTATCTATGCATAAATTTAATTTCAATGAAAATAATACTTTTGAAATAAAAATAAATCTTTTATGCATCTTTCTATGCATAAAATCAAAATTGATAAGAATAACTCTTTTGGAATAAAAATAAAATTCTTTATGCTTCTATTTATGCATTAAATCAAAATTGATAAAAATAACTCTTTTGAATTAAAAATAAAATTCTTTATGCATCTTTCTATGCATAAAATCAAAATTGAAAAGAATAAATCTTTTGGAATAAAAATAAAATTCTTTATGCATCTATTTATGCATAGAATCAAACTTGATGAAAATAACTCTTTTGAAATAAAAATAGATTTCTTTATGCATCATTCTATGCGTAAAATCAAAATTGATGAAAATAACTCTTTTGAAATAAAAAATAGATTTCTTTATGCATCATTCTATGCATAAAATCAAAAATTGATAAAAATAACTCTTTTGAATTAAAAATAAAATTCTTTATGCATCTTTCTATGCATAAAATCAAAATTGATAAGAATAACTCTTTTGGAATAAAAATAAAATTCTTTATGCATCTATTTATGCATAAAATCAAAATTGATGAAAATAACTCTTTTGAAATAAAAATAGATTTCTTTATCCATCATTCTATGCATAAAATAAAAATTGATAAAAATAACTCTTTTGAAATAAAAATAGATTTCTTTATGCATCTTTCTATGCATAAATCCAATTTAGTAGGAATTACACTTTTAGAATAAAAGAATTTCTCATCTTCCCATGCATAAAAACTAAATCCAATGAAAAATAACTCTTTTAAAATAAAAACTTTCTTTTATACATCTATTTATGCATAAATTCAATTCTGATGAAGTCACACTTTTATAATAAAACAATTTCTTTTATGCATCTAATTTATGCAAAAATCCATTTATGATGAAAATCACACTTTTAAAAAAAATATTTTATGCATATATTTATGCGTACAAATCATTTATGATGAAAATCACTCTTTTAATCTAAAATAATTTCTTTTATGCATCCATTTATGCATAAAAATCATTTATGATGAAAATCACACTTTTAATATTAAAAAAAATCTTTTATGCATACGTTTATGCATGCAAATCATTTATGATGAAAATAACACTTTTATAATCAAAATACAAATTTCAATATACTTCCTTCTATGCATAGAATTTAATTCTAAAGAAAGTAACATTTTTTTAATAAAATATTTTTAGTATGTATTTTTCTATACCTAGGATGAAAAATAACACTTTAAGAATACATATACGATGGGAATTACTCTTTTTGAATAATAAAAGGTAAAACTTATTTTACACAATTTTTAGAAAATTTCACCATAACCTCCTTTGTATGGCTGACCATTTTTCAATTTTTAACTCTCTAAAATCAACTAGAATTTCACCAAGAGTATTTAAATCATTCTAATGTAAACATTTTCTACTTATTTAAGAAAAACATTATGAAAAACTTGATTTTCACCAAGAGTATTTAAATCATTCTAATGTAAACATTTTTTACTTATTTAAGAAAAACATTATGAAAAACTTGATTTTATCCAATAATCATTCATCTAGGATAAAGAATGGTTGGATTTACTAAAGAAGAGAGGGAAGTGCCTTTTTTCAATGAGGCATAACATCATAATCATTTTAGAGAAGACAAAAATCATAAAAAACCATAAAATAAAATAGAAAAGAGAAGAATCTCCAACTTACAACAAGGAGAATTTGAGAGCTTTCCTTTGTCTTGATGGTTTGAGGGATCTACTCTTGTTTGAAACAAGGGTGGCCACCAATCTTTAGAAGAGGGAAGGTCAAAAACTAATGAATTATGAGTAAATTCACAGTTTTTGGCTCTTGGGAGAAGCAAGGTAACAGTGCAAAAAATAATATTAAGCTTCAACAAAGGGGGAGGCTTCTATTTATAGGAAAAAGTGAGCCTCTAACCAAGCAAACTGATTCTAGAATTTTCCAGATCAGTTTGGTCAATTTTTAACCATTTTTAGTCCAGTTTAGCTCACTTTTTGGATCTAGTTGAAACAGGAGAGAGGAGAGATAAAAATATCTCATTATTTGGGAGTTTAAAACTCTCCCCCACATGTGAAATAGGCACCTCCTTCATGAGAGGAATTCCCCCATACTGAGGTGTCAAAAATGCATCAATTCTTCAAAATATCTCTTCCAAGAACTCATTCATCTTAATTTCAAGAAAGCCTGGGGGACAAAACCTCTTTCTGTGAGATCGGTCCAGGTTTGGTATTTCGATCGAGACAGTTTGTCTCCCAGTGATTCCTCCACGCAACCCTGGTCATTTCCACAATCTTTAACTTGGCGAGAGCCATCTTTCTTCTCTCATTGTAGCCAGTTACATCAAAGTATTCCTCCATGGCCTCAATCCACTTTTCTACAACTTCACCTAAATGTTCCCTCTCACCCTTGAAGGGACCAGGCTGCGAACTATGAAGAGTTTTACAAACATCTAGGTCGAGCTCTTCTTCATCGAGTTGGGGGTTAACATTTCTACCACGATGACCTCGATCCATGTTCCTATCAATACGAAAATTCTTGTTAAGTTTCTTTATTTATGATTCAATCCGATTTTTAATTCAACTGATTCTAGGGTTCTTTAAATAGGTCGGCTCCCCACATAATCATGGGGTAAAGATACTCATATAGAACGCATTATCAAATAACAATCCATTCAGAATATCTCATTCATATCTTTAACACAATAATGGTCCATCAGACTGAATTTTTCTATCTGAATAATCCTCCATGGGGATTTCAAATTTTTAGATTTTTAATTTATCAACCCTTAACTTGATCCACTGATCAAAAGTTAACAGTAGTAATCTGCCAGCACAATCCACTAATCTCATAGTGATTTGCTGAAGTTACTAACGTCATTCCAATTATGAACATCATCACAGGGACTCGTCCCATTCATCCTCATTGTGGTTTTGCTCGGCTTATTACATTTCAACCAAATTTCAAGAATCATCATTTTTCAATCAGAATCCAAATCAATTCATCAGTTCACAACCAGAATTTAAAAATCATATCAACCACATTCAAATTCATCATCTGGATAGTATTAATGCTTATAATTTCAAGTCTTAGATTTACTCGTATATACTGCCAGTAAAGAGCTACAGTTATACCCTCCGTATATATGGGTAGTCATGGTCCTTGGAATTATAAGGTAAAGACCATCATGTCTAGGCCTCAAGCAAGTCAGGGATTCCATGCAATTGTGGTACTTCCATCTGAAGACCCAATTACTAATTTATGAATTTCAGTTCAAATAACAACTTGTATGAATTTCATCACACAATTCTGATCTTATACTGCTACTTCATAAATTTTTGACATTTTTGGCTTTTTGGTTGATCCTCATTAGCCAATTCACTCTAATACCAACTGTGAGATCCCTGTCCCCACCACGCAACAATTGAGGGGTGCTAGCAGCAGCGGAAGTAGCACTTCTTGTGCTCGCGGAGCAGGGTCCCACATTCGGGGCCTCACCCCCCATGGATATCTGGACAAGAGACTAATCCATCGGTTCTTCCAAAACCAAACCCGAAAAAACTTCCTTTGCCCGGATAGCACGGGCGATTCCACCAGGATAACTTTTCCCTAACGTAGTCAAAAGCCTTAACTAATAACTGAGCTCATCTGACCGAACCCGTAAGTCCCATAGTCAGATCAAGGAAAAAGACTGTACTTGGATCATAGAGACCAACGCTTTTTTCCTCATTGAGAGGCACAACCGTTGATCCTTTTCCATAGAACAATTTTTTGTCCAGAATTTACTTCATATATCGAACTAAACAGAAATTGAGTCGGATCCATAAGTCCAGCCTAACCCCATCCACAGTCCCATGGGTTAGCCAACCGCCCAACCACTCTAGTGATGGGATCCAATCAGGAATTTGGTTAGGTTTTGTCCCGGGTACTAGGGAAAAGAGTTCCCAGGCCCCCTAGCTGGATGTTCATGCAAACATACAACTAGTCACACCACTTACACACCCAATATGAAATTGCCTTTTTCTCAGCATCAGCTATCTTTAAAACAATCCTTTAATGAAACCATTGAGTCACTAATCACAATCCTCAAAATCTCTGGTTGAATCCTTATTTCCAATCATTCCTTCATCGGTGTACTTATGGCATCATTGGCAACCAAAATGCTTCCACTTGTTCACTCAGGAGCCTTTTCGATAGTTCCTAGCTCATAGTAGTAACCGGCAATATATTCACATAATAAAATGGAATCTCCGTGGAAGATTAGTGTCAGGAGGCTAGGAAAAGGAGAAATGCCTCTATAGCTACCTACCCCCAGCAGCCTTGGAAGACACAACAAACACAAGGGGCACCACCCAGCACGATGCTGGAAATAGAAATCTCTCAAAACACCACACAGAGACCAAAGAAAAGACAGGTTCAACACCTCACACATATCATTATCAAGGCTTTTTATCTGTCAGCAAGGCTAAGCCATTCACATATCATCAACACAACCCCTATTTGTTTCATTGACAAGGGGTCATCCATCACACATAGCTTTTTATTAATTGACAATGCTTCAACCCACTCTTCCTCGCACTCTCCTTTTATCACACACTCACACTGCAGTGAACTGCGCTCCCCAACACATACGCACGCACCCCATTTGCTCGACGTGTACACTCGAGAGGCCTGGTTCTTCATAAGGCGGCAACTCCACCTTCCGTTGGCTCCCTGCAGAATCACTAGCCACGCATCCAAACAAGGCCACCTTCTCTGCACTGCGCTCCCTTCACACCTGCGGCTGCGCTCCAGCCCCTTTGCTCTACACGATCACTCCAGCATGACCTCCAGCACAAGGTGGCTACCCTTTACGCTGTCTCTGCAGAATCACCAGAGCACACTTCATCTACCAAGGTGGCTGCCTTCACTATAGCCCTCAGCTCTGCACACCACTCCAGGGCGACCCCTTCAACCACCAGGTGGCTGTCTGCACAAGTACCCGCCAACCCTCTTCATGTACAAGGCGACTGTACCTTATTCTCACCTCTGTGGTTACACGATCACCCACCAGGCGACGACCTGCCTGTCTCTGCTCTCTCACCCAGAGCGACTCACCAAGCTCTCTAGCCTCTACTTCCACTATCGAGGCGACCACACGTAAGCTTTCTTCAGTAGAAGCCCTGTCCTCTGCAGCTCCCCAGTAGAAGCCCTCCGGCTCCTCACCAGCGTGTCCTTCACAATTCGCCTGTGTGGCTGCAGCTAGCTACACAACAAAGGCCTTCTTTTCCGTCTTGCGCTCCTGGCTCCATAGGCTGCTCCTACTTTCAAAAGGCGTCTCTCTCCCTTCTACCCGGCGGCTCACTCTCCGCAGCTTTCACCTCTCCTGATCAGCCTTGCACTTACACACCTTTCCTTCTCCATTAGCTCTCTCTTTACAGTACATCCAAGACACCCTCTTGACAAATGGAAAGCTCATACAATAAAAGCTTCAAGTCTCAAACAGTTGCTTCAAAGAAAAATGCATGTACTAACTCACTGCAAAGCCATTCAGTCTGTACATTTGCCAGGGCATTCAGGGCAAAGTTTTATTGCATACCATGCATCCCATATGTACACAGACTCAAAACACCTTTACAAAATTTTGCCTGACATACTTTGCCCAACCCCCAACCTGCTGAATCATTCATGATCAGCAGTAAAAAGCATTTCAAGACCTAAATCCATATCCACCTTCATTTGAAATCACATTTTCAAATACTGCATCCTGTACAATCACCATCAAACGTGCATAATACTTCTTCAGCCTATATCCATTTACCCTGGAAGCATGTAAAGACCCATCTAAATCTGCCAATTGATAGGTACCATTTGCAAATCCTTGCATCACCAAGAAAGGTCCCTCCCACTTAATTTGGAACTTCTTATGAAAGGAATTATCCAGCCTGCTATTATAACGTAATACCAAGTCATCCTTCATAATTCCTTTGCTTTTAATATTCTTGTTGATCTTCTTCAACGTCCTTGCTTGCATATCTTCATAATGCTTCAAAGCATTAGTCCCCTGCTGTACTTCACCTTTTGCACAAAAGTAGTCAGTTGCCTTGTATTCTTTGGTGTAGGAAGAAGAAGAAGAGACTTGACTTTATCAGGATCTGGATCAATACCATTCTCTGAAACAACATGGCCCAAGAGCTTCACCCTCGGTTGAGCCAAAAAACACTTTTTTGGATTTAATTGACTACCACACTCATCATAGCACTGAAAAACTATAGCTAGCCTATCACAATGCTCTTGCTTGGAGTTGTATATACAAAAAACATCAATAAAATCCTTGACAAACTTGTTCAAAAAAGGAGATAATACCCAATTTGCCCTTTTCTGATAGTAGGCTGGCCCATTCGTTAATCCAAAAGGAAGAACTTTGTAGCAGAAACACCCCTAAGGTGTAATGAAAGTCGTCTTGCGCTGATCTTCTTCTGCAATCTTTAACTGAAAATAACCTGAAAACCCATCACAAACACTGTACCTTTCATATCCAGCTACAGTATCCAAGATTTCATCCAAAAAAGGTAGGGGGTAAGGATCCTTTTTCGTAGCAGCATTCAAGGGCTTGAAATCTACACATATACGCCACCTGCATCCTTCTTTGGACTCACCACTGTAGGACTTACCCACTCAGCTGTGTCCACTTGTGTAATGAAACTTGCACTCAACAACTTATCAACTTCCTCTCTCAGGGCCTGCATTTGTTCTCGTCCCATCCTGCGAAGCTTCTGCCTAATTGTTTTTACACCTTCTTTCAATTCAATCCTCAAATCTGGCCCTTTAAATCCTCGAATCTCCTTATAAGAGGTGATAAACAATTCTGGAAAATGAGACAGCATATTAACATATCTAACCTTTTCTCCACTCGAGAGATCCGGACTCAGCATTCCTTCAATCAGCTCCTGCTTCTTCTTCACTTCTATCTTTGGCTGCAGTAATTCCTCGATCACTTCATACGACCCCAAGGTATCTTCTCCCTCAGCACCCACTTCATGCACTTCTTTATCTTCATTACCTTGTTGCTCTGATACTAGGAAAGTCACATCTACCTCTTCTTCACTAGAAGCAGTAGTTGATGAATCCATCTCCGATTCAGAAGTACTGGTGGTAGTTTCCTCTTCACTCGAATCCTGTGGCCTCTCCCACACATCATTCAAAGATCTCCTACTATGCATCTCAAAAGATTTTTTATTACCCTGCTTATTATGCAAAGAAATGGTCCCATACCTCCAGTCTTGTGTACTGCACCCACCACTCGCAACCAGGGTCGTCCAAGAATAATTGGAAAAGCACCAAGACCCGTAGGCATCACATGAAAATCTACCGTAGCCTTAACATTAAAAGCTTCAATTTCCAACTCCTTTACCATACCGAGACATTTTACCTTTTGATGATTAGCCATCCTGATTCGAAAACCAGAAACCCCAGACACCCTCAGGCCTGACTGCTCCACACATGATTGGGTAATCACACAGATTTGAGCTCCTCCATCTATATAGGCTTGACCAAGGTTTCTACCTTTACTCCACACCTCCACAATAGGGCAAATATCTGGAAGCTCTTCTAAAGATAGTACTTTGACTGACCTCTTCTATGACTCCTTTTCCATTGGATTGACAAGTCCCTTCCATTGCCTTCTCAATTTTGGCACCATCTCCACCAACTGCCCAAAGGTGATGTTGGCCTTCCTGTTCACCATATCAGATTTCAGGTTATAGCTGGTTTGCCCATCCCCCAGTGGGAAGTCTGACACCTGGAACCTTCTACGAGGCTTTCGTTTCCTTTTAGCTTTCACATCTTCTCCTTCCTGTTGCTTCCCCTTCTTACGGCTGGGTCCAGCCACCCCTTTTCCTTCTCTTTCATCCGTTGTGCGCTTGCCAATGGGCATCACATCCCCTTCTTCTTTTTCCTGAACATTCTCCAAAGTAATAACATTCACGACCTTTGCTTTCCCCTTCTCCTCGGCTGTGATTCCACTGGGGCCTGCTTGATCCCTGATATCACAATCTGTACTTAGATGACCAAGCTCACCACAGTTCCAGCATGTAGGGATGAAACGACGGCCCCTACCACGACCACGTCCATACCCTGCTTGTCCATCTCCCCCTTCTTGATTATTGCCTCTACCTCTACCACGTCCACCACCTGCACTTCCCATTAAATTTAATCTCAAATTCTTCATAAGATCAACCATCTGTTTCATATCCTGTCGCAATCCCTCATCAGAACCTACCGGAACCATAGGTACTCCTTGACTAGCTTGTGGTACCATCTGCATAGCCTGGGCTTTAGTGGGCTTGCTTCATCCTCTCAATCACTGCATTCATGGGTGTAGCCTCCACTCTACGAATCTCCGGCTGTGCTACAACTGGAATCATCCCCAGTTGATTCATCCGTTGCAACTTCCAATCCTTTGATTTGGCAATTTCCACCGCATCCTCATAAGACCTGGGCTTCTTTAATTCCACCTTCTAGCGAATACTCCTCTTAAGCCCGGCTACAAACTTGTTTTTCTTCATCATGTCAGGAGGTACCTGGTCTTCCCCTAAAGCCCTACATAAAGTCTCCCATAGCAAAGAGAATTTCTTCACATAATCATCAATTGATTCAAACTCACCCTGTATCAGAGCTTGCACCTCATGCCAAACCTTGTCAGGGTCTTCTACCTTCTTGAACCTGTTGCTAAGTGCTATCTTTAATCCATTTTCCGTCATATCGATACGTGGAACAGCAACCCTCAATGACTCCTCATAAGCTTTGTACCAGGTCCTTGCATCCCCTTTCAAGCAGATGCTTAGTAGCCGCAACACTTGTACCGCCAACACAACCCCTATTTGTTTCATTGACGAGGGGTCATCCATCACACATAGCTTTTTATTAATTGACAATGCTTCAACCCACTCTTCCTCGCACTCTCCTTTTATATCACACTCACACTGCAGTGACATTGCGCTCCCCAACACATACGCATGCACCCCATTTGCTCAACATGTACACTCGAGAGGCCTGGTTCTTCATAAGGCGGCAACTCCACCTTCCGTTGGCTCCCTGAGCAGAATCACTAGTCCAAACAAGGCCACCTTCTCTGCACTGCGCTCCCTTCACACCTGCGCGGCTGCGCTCCCAGCCCCTTTGCTCTACACGATCACTCCAGCGTGACCTCCGGCACAAGGCGGCTACCCTTTACGCTATCTCCGCAAAATCACCAGAGCACACTTCATCTACCAAGGTGGCTGCCTTCACTACAGCCCTTAGCTCTGCACACCACTCTAGGGCGACCCCTTCGACCACCAGGCGGTTGTCTGCACAAGTACCCGCCAACCCTCTTCACGTACAAGGTGACTGTACCTTATTCTCACCTCTGTGGTTACACGATCACCCACCAGTCGCGACGACCTGCCTGCCTCTGCTCTCTCACCCAGAGCAACTCACCAAGCTCTCTAGCCTCTACTTCCACTGTCGAGGCGACCACACGTAAGCTTTCTTCAGTAGAAGCCCTGTCCTCTACAGCTCCCCCCAGTAGAAGCCCTCCGGCTCCTCACCAGCGTGTCCTTCACAATTCGCCTGTGGCTGCAGCTAGCTACACAACAAAGGCCTTCTTTTCCATCTTGCGCTCCTAGCTCCATAGGCTGCTCCTACTTTCAAAAGGTGTCTCTCTCCCTTCTACCCGGCGGCTCACTCTCCGCAGCTTTCACCTCCTGATCAGCCTTGCACTTACACACCTTTCCTTCTCCGTTAGCTCTCTCTCCCAAAGTCTTCTCTGTCTAAGCGGCAACCACCCTCCCTCCTTTTGCCAACCTTCATGAAGGTCGCGCTGGCAGCAAAGCAAGCGGCCAGCTGGCTGTTCTTTCGCTTGCCACTTGGTGGTATTTTATTATATATATATATGTATATATAAAAGGTGGTTCCCATGCCACATTGCAGTGCCTATATGGCCTTTATCAAAAAAAATTTAGCATCGGAATCCACACACATACTACGTCTCATCACCATGGCTATCATGCCCAGACCCCCTGCGATGTGGAGACATACGGCCATTCCAAATCTGTACAGTACATCCAAGACACCCTCTTGACAAATGGAAAGCTCATACAATAAAAGCTTCAAGTCTCAAACAGCTGCTTCAAAGAAAAATGCATGTACTAACTCACTGCAAAGCCATTCAGTCTGTACATTTGCCAGGGCATTCAGGGCAAAGTTTTATTGCATACCATGCATCCCATATGTACACGGACTCAAAACACCTTTACAAAATTTTGCCTGACAATTAGCAAGATCAACCAATAGATCCATATAAAAGAGCCATGGACTCATCCGTTGAGGACCAGTAAGGTCAATCAACCAGATCCATGCCCGAATTCAGAAAACAACTCTTACTCCTTGATCCAATATCTTCCACGATACACGTGTGGGTATCTTCGGTGACCCAGAGCTCGAGCACCGTATGGTCGGCACCCTCTAGGATCCTTCGCAGGTCACCTAGCGCTTCACTCATAGGCCGCTTCCTTGGTCCCTCATCCACCGTACACCGAAAACTCACCATTTAAATCAAACCAAGGCTGGTCAAGACCTCGACCGACCATGCTACGCGAGACGTCCTCCGTTGACTCTCCGTCAGCTGTTGCAACTTTATCAGTTAGGTCTCCACGACCTTAATCACGAGACGGTCAAAATGCTTCCCCAGCATTCTTGACATAAAACAGTCATTTACAAACAGGTCTCACAAATACAGTTTCTATAATGAACTCTCGTCTTTCCACATTATCCCTCATTAGTTCACATTACTTATTCCACATTCCATTCATATGTGTACTCATTCTCATCCAATCACATCCAATCACATCATTATCCATCTCATCACATCAGATTCATTCACTTCACATAACATCCATTCCTATCTTTCTTAATTTACATTACGTCTCATCACATCCATTTCTCATTACATCTCATTCATTCACATCTTATATCATTCATTCACATTCTGATTCACATGACATCTCATCTCATCCATTCGCTCATATCGACGTCATATCCATTCACATACATATTCGTATTCGTTATTCCACATACACATCCACATTCGTACATCCACATCCACATTCATACATCCACATCCACATACATACATCCACATCCACATCTACATCCATACATCCATTTTCACATCCACATTCATACATCCACATCCACATCCACATCCACATCTACATCCATACATCCATTTTCACATCCACATTCATACATCCACATCCACATCCACATCCACATCTACATCCATACATCAATTTTCACATCCACATCCACATCCACATCCACATCCACATCCGTACATCCATACATCCATACATCCATTTTCACATCCACATTCATACATCCACATCCACATTCCACATTCATATATCCATATCCACATTCCACATTCATACATCCATATCCACATCTACATTCATACATCCACATTCACATTCATATTCATATTCACAAACATCCTCATCCATTCATCCATTTACATTTATCAAATTCATATCACTTCCATCCATCCATTTACATCTATCTGATTCCTATCACATCTCATCACATCTATTTATAGAATGTAAGAGAATTCTAATTTTTTGATATAAAGATTCTTTACGCATCTAATTAGGCATAAAGACGACTTTAGTAGGAATAACACTTTTATAAAAATCCTTTTATGCATCTATTTATGCATAAATTCAATTTTAAGGAAAATAACACTTTCAAATTAAAAATAAACCTTTTATGCATTTTACTATGCATAAATTCCATTTTAATGAGAATAACACTTTCAAAATAAAAATAAATCTTTTATGCATCTATCTATGCATAAATTTAATTTCAATGAAAATAATACTTTTGAAATAAAAATAAATCTTTTATGCATCTTTCTATGCATAAAATCAAAATTGATAAGAATAACTCTTTTGGAATAAAAATAAAATTCTTTATGCTTCTATTTATGCATTAAAATTGATAAAAATAACTCTTTTGAATTAAAAATAAAATTCTTTATGCATCTTTCTATGCATAAAATCAAAATTGAAAAGAATAAATCTTTTGGAATAAAAATAAAATTCTTTATGCATCTATTTATGCATAGAATCAAACTTGATGAAAATAACTCTTTTGAAATAAAAATAGATTTCTTTATGCATCATTCTATGCGTAAAATCAAAATTGATGAAAATAACTCTTTTGAAATAAAAAATAGATTTCTTTATGCATCATTCTATGCATAAAATCAAAAATTGATGAAAATAACTCATTTGAATTAAAAATAAAATTCTTTATGCATCTTTCTATGCATAAAATCAAAATTGATAAGAATAACTCTTTTGGAATAAAAATAAAATTCTTTATGCATCTATTTATGCATAAAATCAAAATTGATGAAAATAACTCTTTTGAAATAAAAATAGATTTCTTTATCCATCATTCTATGCATAAAATAAAAATTGATGAAAATAACTCTTTTGAAATAAAAATAGATTTCTTTATGCATCTTTCTATGCATAAATCCAATTTAGTAGGAATTACACTTTTAGAATAAAAGAATTTCTCATCTTCCCATGCATAAAAACTAAATCCAATGAAAAATAACTCTTTTAAAATAAAAACTTTCTTTTATACATCTATTTATGCATAAATTCAATTCTGATGAAGTCACACTTTTATAATAAAACAATTTCTTTTATGCATCTAATTTATGCAAAAATCCATTTATGATGAAAATCACACTTTTAAAAAAAATATTTTATGCATATATTTATGCGTACAAATCATTTATGATGAAAATCACTCTTTTAATCTAAAATAATTTCTTTTATGCATCCATTTATGCATAAAAATCATTTATGATGAAAATCACACTTTTAATATTAAAAAAAATCTTTTATGCATACGTTTATGCATGCAAATCATTTATGATGAAAATAACACTTTTATAATCAAAATACAAATTTCAATATACTTCCTTCTATGCATAGAATTTAATTCTAAAGAAAGTAACATTTTTTTAATAAAATATTTTTAGTATGTATTTTTTTATACCTAGGATGAAAAATAACACTTTAAGAATACATATACGATGGGAATTACTCTTTTTGAATAATAAAAGGTAAAACTTATTTTACACAATTTTTAGAAAATTTCGCCATAACCTCCTTTGTATGGCTGACCATTTTTCAATTTTTAACTCTCTAAAATCAACTAGAATTTCACCAAGAGTATTTAAATCATTCTAATGTAAACATTTTCTACTTATTTAAGAAAAACATTATGAAAAACTTGATTTTCACCAAGAGTATTTAAATCATTCTAATGTAAACATTTTCTACTTATTTAAGAAAAACATTATGAAAAACTTGATTTTATCCAATAATCATTCATCTAGGATAAAGAATGGTTGGATTTACTAAAGAAGAGAGGGAAGTGCCTTTTTTCAATGAGGCATAACATCATAATCATTTTAGAGAAGACAAAAATCATAAAAAACCATAAAATAAAATAGAAAAGAGAAGAATCTCCAACTTACAACAAGGAGAATTTGAGAGCTTTCCTTTGTCTTGATGGTTTGAGGGATCTACTCTTGTTTGAAACAAGGGTGGCCACCAATCTTTAGAAGAGGGAAGGTCAAAAACTAATGAATTATGAGTAAATTCACAGTTTTTGGCTCTTGGGAGAAGCAAGGTAACAGTGCAAAAAACAATATTAAGCTTCAACAAAGGGGGAGGCTTCTATTTATAGGAAAAAGTGAGCCTCTAACCAAGCAAACTGATTCTAGAATTTTCCAGATCAGTTTGGTCAATTTTTAACCATTTTTAGTCCAGTTTAGCTCACTTTTTGGATCTAGTTGAAACAGGAGAGAGGAGAGATAAAAATATCTCATTATTTGGGAGTTTAAAACTCTCCCCCACATGTGAAATAGGCACCTCCTTCATGAGAGGAATTCCCCCATACTGAGGTGTCAAAAATGCATCAATTCTTCAAAATATCTCTTCCAAGAACTCATTCATCTTAATTTCAAGAAAGCCTGGGGGACAAAACCTCTTTCTGTGAGATCGGTCCAGGTTTGGTATTTCGATCGAGACAGTTTGTCTCCCAGTGATTCCTCCACGCAACCCTGGTCATTTCCACAATCTTTAACTTGGCGAGAGCCATCTTTCTTCTCTCATTGTAGCCAGTTACATCAAAGTATTCCTCCATGGCCTCAATCCACTTTTCTACAACTTCACCTAAATGTTCCCTCTCACCCTTGAAGAGACCAGGCTGCGAACTATGAAGAGTTTTACAAACATCTAGGTCGAGCTCTTCTTCATCGAGTTGGGGGTTAACATTTCTACCACGACGACCTCGATCCATGTTCCTATCAATACGAAAATTCTTGTTAAGTTTCTTTATTTATGATTCAATCCGATTTTTAATTCAACTGATTCTGGGGTTCTTTAAATAGGTCGGCTCCCCACATAATCATGGGGTAAAGATACTCATATAGAACGCATTATCAAATAACAATCCATTCAGAATATCTCATTCATATCTTTAACACAATAATGGTCCATCAGACTGAATTTTTCTATCTGAATAATCCTCCATGGGGATTTCAAATTTTTAGATTTTTAATTTATCAACCCTTAACTTGATCCACTGATCAAAAGTTAACAGTAGTAATCTGCCAGCACAATCCACTAATCTCATAGTGATTTGCTGAAGTTACTAACGTCATTCCAATTATGAACATCATCACAGGGACTCGTCCCATTCATCCTCATTGTGGTTTTGCTCGGCTTATTACATTTCAACCAAATTTCAAGAATCATCATTTTTCAATCAGAATCCAAATCAATTCATCAGTTCACAACCAGAATTTAAAAATCATATCAACCACATTCAAATTCATCATCTGGATAGTATTAATGCTTATAATTTCAAGTCTTAGATTTACTCGTATATACTGCCAGTAAAGAGCTATAGTTATACCCTCCGTATATATGGGTAGTCATGGTCCTTGGAATTATAAGGTAAAGACCATCATGTCTAGGCCTCAAGCAAGTCAGGGATTCCATGCAATTGTGGTACTTCCATCTGAAGACCCAATTACTAATTTATGAATTTCAGTTCAAATAACAACTTGTATGAATTTCATCACACAATTCTGATCTTATACTGCTACTTCATAAATTTTTGACATTTTTGGCTTTTTGGTTGATCCTCATTAGCCAATTCACTCTAATACCAACTGTGAGATCCCTGTCCCCACCACGCAACAATTGAGGGGTGCTAGCAGCAGCGGAAGTAGCACTTCTTGTGCTCGCGGAGCAGGGTCCCACATTCGGGGCCTCACCCCCCATGGATATCTGGACAAGAGACTAATCCATCGGTTCTTCCAAAACCAAACCCGAAAAAACTTCCTTTGCCCGGATAGCACGGGCGATTCCACCAGGATAACTTTTCCCTAACGTAGTCAAAATCATTAACTAATAACTGAGCTCATCTGACCGAACCCGTAAGTCCCATAGTCAGATCAAGGAAAAAGACTGTACTTGGATCATAGAGACCAACGCTTTTTTCCTCATTGAGAGGCACAACCGTTGATCCTTTTCCATAGAACAATTTTTTGTCCAGAATTTACTTCATATATCGAACTAAACAGAAATTGAGTCGGATCCATAAGTCCAGCCTAACCCCATCCACAGTCCCATGGGTTAGCCAACCGCCCAACCACTCTAGTGATGGGATCCAATCAGGAATTTGGTTAGGTTTTGTCCCGGGTACTAGGGAAAAGAGTTCCCAGGCCCCCTAGCTGGATGTTCATGTAAACATACAACTAGTCACACCACTTACACACCCAATATGAAATTGCCTTTTTCTCAGCATCAGCTATCTTTAAAACAATCCTTTAATGAAACCATTGAGTCACTAATCACAATCCTCAAAATCTCTGGTTGAATCCTTATTTCCAATCATTCCTTCATCGGTGTACTTATGGCATCATTGGCAACCAAAATGCTTCCACTTGTTCACTCAGGAGCCTTTTCGATAGTTCCTAGCTCATAGTAGTAACCGGCAATATATTCACATAATAAAATGGAATCTCCGTGGAAGATTAGTGTCAGGAGGCTAGGAAAAGGAGAAATGCCTCTATAGCTACCTACCCCCAGCAGCCTTGGAAGACACAACAAACACAAGGGGCACCACCCAGCACGATGCTGGAAATAGAAATCTCTCAAAACACCACACAGAGACCAAAGAAAAGACAGGTTCAACACCTCACACATATCATTATCAAGGCTTTTTATCTGTCAGCAAGGCTAAGCCATTCACATATCATCAACACAACCCCTATTTGTTTCATTGACAAGGGGTCATCCATCACACATAGCTTTTTATTAATTGACAATGCTTCAACCCACTCTTCCTCGCACTCTCCTTTTATCACACACTCACACTGCAGTGAACTGCGCTCCCCAACACATACGCACGCACCCCATTTGCTCGACGTGTACACTCGAGAGGCCTGGTTCTTCATAAGGCGGCAACTCCACCTTCCGTTGGCTCCCTGCAGAATCACTAGCCACGCATCCAAACAAGGCCACCTTCTCTGCACTGTGCTCCCTTCACACCTGCGGCTGCGCTCCAGCCCCTTTGCTCTACACGATCACTCCAGCATGACCTCCAGCACAAGGTGGCTACCCTTTACGCTGTCTCCGCAGAATCACCAGAGCACACTTCATCTACCAAGGTGGCTGCCTTCACTACAGCCCTCAGCTCTGCACACCACTCCAGGGCGACCCCTTCAACCACCAGGTGGCTGTCTGCACAAGTACCCGCCAACCCTCTTCATGTACAAGGCGACTGTACCTTATTCTCACCTCTGTGGTTACACGATCACCCACCAGGCGACGACCTGCCTGTCTCTGCTCTCTCACCCAGAGCGACTCACCAAGCTCTCTAGCCTCTACTTCCACTATCGAGGCGACCACACGTAAGCTTTCTTCAGTAGAAGCCCTGTCCTCTGCAGCTCCCCAGTAGAAGCCCTCTGGCTCCTCACCAGCGTGTCCTTCACAATTCGCCTGTGTGGCTGCAGCTAGCTACACAACAAAGGCCTTCTTTTCCGTCTTGCGCTCCTGGCTCCATAGGCTGCTCCTACTTTCAAAAGGCGTCTCTCTCCCTTCTACCCGGCGGCTCACTCTCCGCAGCTTTCACCTCTCCTGATCAGCCTTGCACTTACACACCTTTCCTTCTCCATTAGCTCTCTCTCTCGAAGTCTTCTCTGTCTAAGCGGCAACTGCCCTCCCTCCTTTCGCCAACCTTCAGCAAAGCAAGCGGCCAGCTGTCTGTTCTTCGCTTGCCACTTGGTGGTATTTTATTATATATATATATATGTATATATAAAATGTGGTTCCCATGCCACATTGCAGTGCCTATATGGCCTTTATCAAAAATTTTTGAGCATCGGAATCCACACACATACTATGTCTCATCACCATGGCTATCATGCCCAGACCCCCTGCGATGTGGAGACATACGGCCATTCCAAATCTGTACAGTACATCCAAGACACCCTCTTGACAAATGGAAAGCTCATACAATAAAAGCTTCAAGTCTCAAACAGCTGCTTCAAAGAAAAATGCATGTACTAACTCACTGCAAAGCCATTCAGTCTGTACATTTGCCAGGGCATTCAGGGCAAAGTTTTATTGCATACCATGCATCCCATATGTACACAGACTCAAAACACCTTTACAAAATTTTGCCTGACATTCTTTGCCCAACCCCCAGCCTGCTGAATCATTCATGATCAGCAGTAAAAAGCATTTCAAGACCTAAATCCATATCCACCTTCATTTGAAATCACATTTTCAAATACTGCATCCTGTACAATCACCATCAAACGTGCATAATACTTCTTCAGCCTATATCCATTTACCCTGGAAGCATGTAAAGACCCATCTAAATCTACCAATTGATAGGTACCATTTGCAAATCCTTGCATCACCAAGAAAGGTCCCTCCCACTTAATTTGGAACTTCTTATGAAAGGAATTATCCAGCCTGCTATTATAACGTAATACCAAGTCATCCTTCATAATTCCTTTGCTTTTAATATTCTTGTTGATCTTCTTCAACGTCCTTGCTTGCATATCTTCATAATGCTTCAAAGCATTAGTCCCCTGCTGTACTTCACCTTTTGCACAAAAGTAGTCAGTTGCCTTGTATTCTTTGGTGTAGGAAGAAGAAGAAGAGACTTGACTTTATCAGGATCTGGATCAATACCATTCTCTGAAACAACATGGCCCAAGAGCTTCACCCTCGGTTGAGCCAAAAAACACTTTTTTGGATTTAATTGACCACCACACTCATCATAGCACTGAAAAACTATAGCTAGCCTATCACAATGCTCTTGCCTGGAGTTGTATATACAAAAAACATCAATAAAATCCTTGACAAACTTGTTCAAAAAAGGAGATAATACCCAATTTGCCCTTTTCTGATAGTAGGCTGGCCCATTCGTTAATCCAAAAGGAAGAACTTTGTAGCAGAAACACCCCCAAGGTGTAATGAAAGTCGTCTTGCGCTGATCTTCTTCTGCAATCTTTAACTGAAAATAACCTGAAAACCCATCACAAACACTGTACCTTTCATATCCAGCTACAGTATCCAAGATTTCATCCAAAAAAGGTAGGGGGTAAGGATCCTTTTTCGTAGCAGCATTCAAGGGCTTGAAATCTACACATATACGCCACCTGCATCCTTCTTTGGACTCACCACTGTAGGACTTACCCACTCAGCTGTGTCCACTTGTGTAATGAAACTTGCACTCAACAACTTATCAACTTCCTCTCTCAGGGCCTGCATTTGTTCTCGTCCCATCCTGCGAAGCTTCTGCCTAATTGTTTTTACACCTTCTTTCAATTCAATCCTTAAATCTGGCCCTTTAAATCCTCGAATCTCCTTATAAGAGGTGATAAACAATTCTGGAAAATGAGACAGTATATTGACATATCTAACCTTTTCTCCACTCGAGAGATCCGGACTCAGCATTCCTTCAATCAGCTCCTGCTTCTTCTTCACTTCTATCTTTGGCTGCAGTAATTCCTCGATCAGTTCATACGACCCCAAGGTATCTTCTCCCTCAGCACCCACTTCATGCACTTCTTTATCTTCATTACCTTGTTGCTCTGATACTAGGAAAGTCACATCTACCTCTTCTTCACTAGAAGCAGTAGTTGATGAATCCATCTCCGATTCAGAAGTACTGGTGGTAGTTTCCTCTTCACTCGAATCCTGTGGCCTCTCCCACACATCATTCAAAGATCTCCTACTATGCATCTCAAAAGATTTTTTATTACCCTGCTTATTATGCAAAGAAATGGTCCCATACCTCCAGTCTTGTGTACTGCACCCACCACTCGCAACCAGGGTCGTCCAAGAATAATTGGAAAAGCACCAAGACCCGTAGGCATCACATGAAAATCTACCGTAGCCTTAACATTAAAAGCTTCAATTTCCAACTCCTTTACCATACCAAGACATTTTACCTTTTGATGATTAGCCATCCTGATTTGAAAACCAGAAACCCCAGACACCCTCAGGCCTGACTGCTCCACACATGATTGGGTAATCACACAGATTTGAGCTCCTCCATCTATATAGGCTTGACCAAGGTTTCTACCTTTACTCCACACCTCCACAATAGGGCAAATATCTGGAAGCTCTTCTAAAGATAGTACTTTGACTGACCTCTTCTATGACTCCTTTTCCATTGGATTGACAAGTCCCTTCCATTGCCTTCTCAATTTTGGCACCATCTCCACCAACTGCCCAAAGGTGATGTTGGCCTTCCTGTTCACCATATCAGATTTCAGGTTATAGCTGGTTTGCCCATCCCCCAGTGGGAAGTCTGACACCTGGAACCTTCTACGAGGCTTTCGTTTCCTTTTAGCTTT
The DNA here is from genome assembly GCF_041138505.1 of Cibotium barometz. NCBI lineage: Eukaryota > Viridiplantae > Streptophyta > Polypodiopsida > Cyatheales > Cibotiaceae > Cibotium > Cibotium barometz. The sequence continues at coordinate 1,803,570 of NC_141099.1, forward strand.
CACATCTTCTCCTTCCTGTTGCTTCCCCTTCTTACGGCTGGGTCCAGCCACCCCTTTTCCTTCTCTTTCATCCGTTGTGCGCTTGCCAATGGGCATCACATCCCCTTCTTCTTTTTCCTGAACATTCTCCAAAGTAATAACATTCACGACCTTTGCTTTCCCCTTCTCCTCGGCTGTGATTCCACTGGGGCCTGCTTGATCCCTGATATCACAATCTGTACTTAGATGACCAAGCTCACCACAGTTCCAGCATGTAGGGATGAAACGACGGCCCCTACCACGACCACGTCCATACCCTGCTTGTCCATCTCCCCCTTCTTGATTATTGCCTCTACCTCTACCACGTCCACCACCTGCACTTCCCATTAAATTTAATCTCAAATTCTTCATAAGATCAACCATCTGTTTCATATCCTGTCGCAATCCCTCATCAGAACCTACCGGAACCATAGGTACTCCTTGACTAGCTTGTGGTACCATCTGCATAGCCTGGGCTTTAGTGGGCTTGCTTCATCCTCTCAATCACTGCATTCATGGGTGTAGCCTCCACTCTACGAATCTCCGGCTGTGCTACAACTGGAATCATCCCCAGTTGATTCATCCGTTGCAACTTCCAATCCTTTGATTTGGCAATTTCCACCGCATCCTCATAAGACCTGGGCTTCTTTAATTCCACCTTCTAGCGAATACTCCTCTTAAGCCCGGCTACAAACTTGTTTTTCTTCATCATGTCAGGAGGTACCTGGTCTTCCCCTAAAGCCCTACATAAAGTCTCCCATAGCAAAGAGAATTTCTTCACATAATCATCAATTGATTCAAACTCACCCTGTATCAGAGCTTGCACCTCATGCCAAACCTTGTCAGGGTCTTCTACCTTCTTGAACCTATTGCTAAGTGCTATCTTTAATCCATTTTCCGTCATATCGATACGTGGAACAGCAACCCTCAATGACTCCTCATAAGCTTTGTACCAGGTCCTTGCATCCCCTTTCAAGCAGATGCTTAGTAGCCGCAACACTTGTACCGCCAACACAACCCCTATTTGTTTCATTGACGAGGGGTCATCCATCACACATAGCTTTTTATTAATTGACAATGCTTCAACCCACTCTTCCTCGCACTCTCCTTTTATATCACACTCACACTGCAGTGACATTGCGCTCCCCAACACATACGCATGCACCCCATTTGCTCAACATGTACACTCGAGAGGCCTGGTTCTTCATAAGGCGGCAACTCCACCTTCCGTTGGCTCCCTGCAGCAGAATCACTAGTCCAAACAAGGCCACCTTCTCTACACTGCGCTCCCTTTTATTGCATACCATGCATCCCATATGTACATGGACTCAAAACACCTTTACAGAATTTTGCCTGACAATTAGCAAGATCAACCAATAGATCCATATAAAAGAGCCATGGACTCATCCGTTGAGGACCAGTAAGGTCAATCAACCAGATCCATGCCCGAATTCAGAAAACAACTCTTACTCCTTGATCCAATATCTTCCACGATACACGTGTGGGTATCTTCGGTGACCCAGAGCTCGAGCACCGTATGGTCGGCACCCTCTAGGATCCTTCGCAGGTCACCTAGCGCTTCACTCATAGGCCGCTTCCTTGGTCCCTCATCCACCGTACACCGAAAACTCACCATTTAAATCAAACCAAGGCTGGTCAAGACCTCGACCGACCATGCTACGCGAGACGTCCTCCGTTGACTCTCCGTCAGCTGTTGCAACTTTATCAGTTAGGTCTCCACGACCTTAATCACGAGACGGTCAAAATGCTTCCCCAGCATTCTTGACATAAAACAGTCATTTATAAACAGGTCTCACAAATATAGTTTCTATAATGAACTCTCGTCTTTCCACATTATCCCTCATCAGTCCACATTACTTATTCCACATTCCATTCATATGTGTACTCATTCTCATCCAATCACATCATTATCCATCTCATCACATCAAATTCATTCACTTCACATAACATCCATTCCTATCTTTCTTAATTTACATTATGTCTCATCACATCCATTTCTCATTACATCTCATTCATTCACATCTTATATCATTCATTCACATTCTGATTCACATGACATCTCATCTCATCCATTCGCTCATATCGACGTCATATCCATTCACATACATATTCGTATTCATTATACCACATAAACATCCACATTCGTACATCCACATCCACATCTACATCCATACATCCATTTTCACATCCTCATTCATACGTCCACATCCACATCCACATCCATACATCCACATCCACATCTACATCCATACATCCATTTTCACATCCACATCCACATCCACATCCACATTCATACATCCACATCCACATCCATACATCCACATCCACATCTACATCCATACATCCACACATCTACATCCATACATCCATTTTCACATCCACATTCATACATCCACATCCACATCCACATTCATACATCTACATCCATACATCCATTTTCACATCCACATTCATACATCCACATCCACATCCGTACATCCATACATCCATTTTCACATCCACATTCATACATCCACATCCACATTCCACATTCATACATCCATATCCACATTCCACATTCATACATCCATATCCACATCTACATTCATACATCCACATCCACATCCCACATTCACATTCACATTCATATTCATATTCACAAACATCCTCATCCATTTACATTTATCTAATTCATATCACTTCCAATCATCCATTTACATCTATCTGATTCCTATCACATCTCATCACATCTATTTATAGAATGTAAGAGAATTCTAATATTTTGATATAAAGATTCTTTACGCATCTAATTAGGCATAAAGACGACTTTAGTAGGAATAACACTTTTATAAAAATCCTTTTATGCATAAATTCAATTTTAAGGAAAATAACACTTTCGAATTAAAAATAAACCTTTTATGCATTTTACTATGCATAAATTCCATTTTAATGAGAATAACACTTTCAAAATAAAAATAAATCTTTTATGCATCTATCTATGCATAAATTTAATTTCAATGAAAATAATACTTTCAAAATAAAAATAAATCTTTTATGCATCTTTCTATGCATAAAATCAAAATTGATAAGAATAACTCTTTTGGAATAAAAATAAAATTCTTTATGCTTCTATTTATGCATTAAATCAAAATTGATGAAAATAACTCTTTTGAATTAAAAATAAAATTCTTTATGCATCTTTCTATGCATAAAATCAAAATTGATAAGAATAAATCTTTTGGAATAAAAATAAAATTCTTTATGCATCTATTTATGCATAAAATAAAACTTGATGAAAATAACTCTTTTGAAATAAAAATAGATTTCTTTATGCATCATTCTATGCATAAAATCAAAATTGATGAAAATAACTCTTTTGAATTAAGAATAAAATTCTTTATGCATCTTTCTATGCATAAAATCAATATTGATAAGAATAACTCTTTTGTAATAAAAATAAAATTCTTTATGCATCTATTTATGCATAGAATCAAAATTGATGAAAATAACTCTTTTGAAATAAAATAGATTTCTTTATGCATCATTCTATGCATAAAATCAAAATTTATGAGCCTTTTGCAGATTATTATTTATTTCGAATGCACCTTTTGAAAATCTTTTTGAACTTCTATTTTGGGGGAACTTATTTAAATATGAAGAGATATTTTTCCATCCAAAAATATCCAAAATCTGAATAACCTCTCTCTAGAACATTTTCTCTCTCTAAGCCGCCAAAACAAGTATAAACAAGATCTTTTATATTTTTGAAGAGGGATTTGACTACAGGGGAAGATATTGGACATCCTGAGAGGTTGGGGAGGAATCTTACAATTCGAGGTCAAAATCGATCGTTTTGGCCTCCGACCAACAGCCTCAAATTTCAACCTGGAAATTGAGGTAAAAAACGATCCTTAAAGCACTAAAAATCACCCAAAACAACGCAAAAACAAATGCGAACCATATTCGGGCTACTTTTTAAGGGTCTAAAAAACGACAAAATCACAAAAGACTTAGAGAGACAAAGTTGTAGTACTCCAAAAATACTGCAACTCTCTCATGCAGAGTTTTTCCAAATTCCTTTTGGAACACCTTCAGAAACGGGCTGCGAAATAGGAAAGAAATTCATAGAATTTTTTTTTGTCTTGAGACAATGATGGACCTCCTCTTCCATCTGGGAAGCTACTAGCATGCACCTTTTCTGAAAAGAAAATCTCTTAAGGTCGTTCATGTGCGTGTAGCGTCTAAACTAATTAGGGCAAAGGGACACTCATTTGACCCAAACGAAGAGTACGCCAGGCTTCCTGAGGCTATAATGGGTTGTGAAAAAATCTTTTTAAAAAAACATGTGTGCTTGCTCATTAAGTAGCAATTGACAGCGTCAGACATGGCAACGATAGAGGGACACGTGGACCGACACTCTCACTAAACCCAATGGCTGACATCTTCGAGCCATTGAGATCCATGTAACAAATGCACCTCCCAATACCATTCTCCATGCCAACAACAAGAGTGTCATTAGGTTTTGCACCCTCTGTCACTTCAATCCCACCGAGCTTTGGTCCTTTACCTAACATTTCCACAAATCCTATAGGTACCAACCCCTGGATGCCCACACCTTGGACATATTGACTAGTCTAAGAAGAGGGGTTACCCAAGGACTAAGTGTTGTCCTTTTGAGACTATTGGTTTCGACCAATAGAGGGTGTTTCTCTAGTGTTGCGAGTGTGACAACTTCTCCTCAAGTTCTTTTTCTTGAGCTTAAGAGTGAGCTCTTTTGAGGAAGAGGAGTATATCATGTACATGCTAGGGGCAAGTAGATTGGCGAGCTAGAGTGTGATATGTTATGGGTAAACATGTGCTTTTTGGTCCGTTTATTGATCGTGTGTACTTTTTAGGCATTCCTTTCCTATTTATTGGGGGGAGGAGTACCAGTTGGGCACACATCCAGATGGAGCACAGGAGTGCACATCGCGTGGAGTGAGAGCACCATCGCACAGGAGGCCATCATCCTCGGGAGACAACCCCGGGGGGTATGGGACACCAGATGAGAACAATGGTAGGGAACTCATGAGGGCATAATGCTCTAACTCGTGGCTCGATGGGGGCGGCCAAGATTGTGAGCCTCACTCATGGCTATCATGGTTGGGTGGGGAGTATGCCTACACCCAGATATGTTTCTTTTGCTTTACCTTCTAGGGTTAGGATTTGTTGCTTTGTCTTGCATTTCATGGCTTGTATTGTAGGTTTCCTTCTCGGAGAGATCTCAAGATTTGACAAATGCCCCAGGGATGATGGTCTCTCCCCATCTTTCTTTATTCAGTTTTGGGATCACATTGAGGATGAGATCACTCTTGCCTTGCAAGAGATGTGGTGTACAGGTGTGATGCCACCCCATCTTACGGAGGCCCTTATCCACCTTATCCCAAAAGGTGGGGATAAGACCAACCTCAGGCAATGGAGGCCGATTACTTGATTAGGTTCTGCATATAAAATCCTAGCTAAGGCTCTAAGAATGAGGTTGCAGCCCACGGCGGTCCTCCAAAGGATCATTCATGACACACAGAATGGCTTTCTCCAAGGAGGGAGTATTTTTGTTAGCTTTTTTTCATTTTGGGAAGCTATTGAGTGGGTTAAAGCTAGCCACCAACCCCTTGCCATCCTTCTGTTGGATTTTGAAAAAGCATATGACAAAGGGGACTGGGGTTTTTTGGAAGGCACAATGGCACATACGAGATTCTCCCAAGATTGGATCATAAGGGTCTCTTGCCATTATAGGGAGGCCCATAGCACAATTTTGTTGAAATTTGAGCAAAATGATGAGCTATGGTGGATCAAACACTAGAATCAACATAATTAACAAAGTGATTAGCAAGTGATTAAGACGTAATAAGTGAATAATTAGCACATAGATTAATGTAGGCATGGATACTCAAAAACCAGCAAATTCTCATTAGGGCTATGCCTCAATTTATAGAGTTTACATCAAGCATCAAATCCCATTGATTTCTCCATGATTCACTCCCAGAATATCTCCACCTTTTGCCTGATTCTCTCCACCTCTTCTCTTTTCCCTGAATATCTCCCAGAATATCTCCACACTCCTAAATTCTCTCATGCTACCCATTATTCTCTCCCAGTAGATTCTTCTAACCTTTTCACAGGTTCTTTCACAATTACATCTCCTCTTTTACAGCCTCTATCCAAGAGCTTGTTCCCACACACACCCTATTCACTTGTATATTTCAACACCTCCCCTCAAGTGAATAATCCTAACACACCTGGACCCTGTATCAAGTTTCCCTCTTACTTGATAGCCCGCGACCAGTGCCTCAAGTCCCTAAACTCCATAGTCCTTGACACTCTCTCTCTCTATGTGTCCAAGGCTACTATAAGTGCCCGCGACCTTGACTAAAGTGCTCACACATACATCTACCACTTGGCCTACATCATTGGTGGCTCAGAGGTGGTTTTACTTTATTAGGGCAGGTTACATTGGGTTGTGGGTTCTCTCTCTCTCTCTCTCTCAGAAAAGATGATCCGACTCTGGAACTTCCCTTGGAGCCTCCATGAAGTTTGCCGATGTCGTTCCTTCTTCATTGGGTTTGCTGTAGCAGTCTCTCGCCATGTGTCCTGGCTTTCCACATTTGTGGCAAGTGAAGGTCCTCCCTCCTACTCTGCCTCTTCCTCGTCCTCGTCCTCGAGAGAATCCTCCTCGTGTGAAGAATGCTTTTTCCTCTCTCCTGCTGTTGAGTCGAGCTCTTTCTTCTCTTTGCCTCTGCTCTCTTGCTCTAGTAGAGCTGCTTCTATCTCATGTATCTTCAATTCAGGTACATTCTTTAGTGTTGCTACAATGTTTTCATAATCTCCTTTGTCCACACTCTTCAAAAGTACAGCTAATGCTTCATCATCTTCTATCTTTTTGCCAATAGCTGCCAGCTGTTGTTTAATGCTTTTATATTTATTCAAGTGTGTGATTAAAGGTTCACTTTCCTTCATGTCCAGTTTGTAGAATTGCATTAACAAATTTATCTTGGAATTCTTTGCTTGTGTACTAAATAATTTATTGAGTTCATCCCATGCATCTTTTGCCCACTGTATCCCTGTGATATGATGAATGATCTCATCATTTAAACTGAGTGCAATAAGCCCCAATGCTTTTTCATTCCTACTCTTTCACTCATTTTCCTCTCTTTCTGGGCATTCATCTCTCCCTTCAACTAATCCCCACAGATTTTTCCTCATCAGCAAATACATGGTTTTTGTTTGCCATGTATAAAACTGTTCCCCATTAAATTTGGCAAATTAAGGGTAACCAATTTGTACGGGATGGTTGGAGTATCAAACCAACTCCGATTTGTAATCTGAAGCTTTAGGGATCTGTATCAGATACCTAATGGTTAATTTGAACCCTCAATTGCACCAAAGTACAGTGATTAGCACTGATTAATCATTGATTAGCAAATTAATGCTCTGGTTTGTGTGCAAAAAACAGAGTATGCGGGGAGCCCAGATCTGATGCCTTCCACTTCAAATGAGCTCAAATGCTTTCAAAGGCATCAATAGCAATGAGTCTAGTAGAGGATTAAGCCAAGAAACACAAGATTTGACCAAATAATGAAAGCTTAATCTCTGTTTTACCAAAGTCACCTGCAGATTTGATGAAGAGCTTGGATCTCTCTGTAGACTCGATGAAATTGATTTCTGTCTTCACCAGCTTGTAGAGCATGCTTGATTACCCCCCTTGGGCTAAGAGGAATTAGAAAGATTTGAACTGATGAGCTCAAGATCTGCAGTTTCCTTCATAAAAACGACGCCTGTTAATTAGCAAAAATTCGCTGCTTCCATCGGCGGTTTGCTGCGTGGAGTAGATGGGCTTGAAGCTAGGGATGTTAGCTAGCTTGTGTATAAAGCTTGTGACCTAATTTGATGTGTGCTAAGTGCTAGAGACCCTCCACTGGCTGGGGGTGAAGGGGAAGATGAAGAACTCACTAAAAATTGATTTTTTTGCTAATTACATACTAAGCCTAATTAATTCACTAATGGGCTCATAAATCTAGTTGATTCTAGGCATGGCTCTGATACCATGTTGAAATTTGAGCAAAATGATGAGCTATGGTGGATCAAACACTAGAATCAACATAATTAACAAAGTGATTAGCAAGTGATTAAGACGTAATAAGTGAATAATTAGCACATAGATTAATGTAGGCATGGATACTCAAAAACCAGCAAATTCTCATTAGGGCTATGCCTCAATTTATAGAGTTTACATCAAGCATCAAATCCCATTGATTTCTCCATGATTCACTCCCAGAATATCTCCACCTTTTGCCTGATTCTCTCCACCTCTTCTCTTTTCCCTGAATATCTCCCAGAATATCTCCACACTCCTAAATTCTCTCATGCTACCCATTATTCTCTCCCAGTAGATTCTTCTAACCTTTTCACAGGTTCTTTCACAATTACATCTCCTCTTTTACAGCCTCTATCCAAGAGCTTGTTCCCACACACACCCTATTCACTTGTATATTTCAACACCTCCCCTCAAGTGAATAATCCTAACACACCTGGACCCTGTATCAAGTTTCCCTCTTACTTGATAGCCCGCGACCACTGCCTCAAGTCCCTAAACTCCATAGTCCTTGACACTCTCTCTCTCTATGTGTCCAAGGCTACTATAAGTGCCCGCGACCTTGACTAAAGTGCTCACACATACATCTACCACTTGGCCTACATCATTGGTGGCTCAGAGGTGGTTTTACTTTATTGGGGCAGGTTACATTGGGTTGTGGGTTCTCTCTCTCTCTCTCTCTCTCTCTCTCTCTCTCTCTCTCTCAGAAAAGATGATCCGACTCCACTTCCCTTGGAGCCTCCATGAAGTTTGCCGATGTCGTTCCTTCTTCATTGGGTTTGCTGTAGCAGTCTCTCGCCATGTGTCCTGGCTTTCCACATTTGTGGCAAGTGAAGGTCCTCCCTCCTACTCTGCCTCTTCCTCATCCTCGTCCTCGAGAGAATCCTCCTCGTGTGAAGAATGCTTTTTCCTCTCTCCTGCTGTTGAGTCGAGCTCTTTCTTCTCTTTGCCTCTGCTCTCTTGCTCTAGTAGAGCTGCTTCTATCTCATGTATCTTCAATTCAGGTACATTCTTTAGTGTTGCTACAATGTTTTCATAATCTCCTTTGTCCACACTCTTCAAAAGTACAGCTAATGCTTCATCATCTTCTATCTTTTTGCCAATAGCTGCCAGCTGTTGTTTAATGCTTTTATATTTATTCAAGTGTGTGATTAAAGGTTCACTTTCCTTCATGTCCAGTTTGTAGAATTGCATTAACAAATTTATCTTGGAATTCTTTGCTTGTGTACCAAATAATTTATTGAGTTCATCCCATGCATCTTTTGCCCACTGTATCCCTGTGATATGATGAATGATCTCATCATTTAAACTGAGTGCAATAAGCCCCAATGCTTTTTCATTCCTACTCTTTCACTCATTTTCCTCTCTTTCTGGGCATTCATCTCTCCCTTCAACTAATCCCCACAGATTTTTCCTCATCAGCAAATACATGGTTTTTGTTTGCCATGTATAAAACTGTTCCCCATTAAATTTGGCAAATTAAGGGTAACCAATTTGTACGGGATGGTTGGAGTATCAAACCAACTCCGATTTGTAATCTGAAGCTTTAGGGATCTGTATCAGATACCTAATGGTTAATTTGAACCCTCAATTGCACCAAAGTACAGTGATTAGCACTGATTAATCATTGATTAGCAAATTAATGCTCTGGTTTGTGTGCAGAAAACAGAGTATGCGGGGAGCCCAGATCTGATGCCTTCCACTTCAAATGAGCTCAAATGCTTTCAAAGGCATCAATAGCAATGAGTCTAGTAGAGGATTAAGCCAAGAAACACAAGATTTGACCAAATAATGAAAGCTTAATCTCTGTTTTACCAAAGTCACCTGCAGATTTGATGAAGAGCTTGGATCTCTCTGTAGACTCGATGAAATTGATTTCTGTCTTCACCAGCTTGTAGAGCATGCTTGATTACCCCCCTTGGGCTAAGAGGAATTAGAAAGATTTGAACTGATGAGCTCAAGATCTGCAGTTTCCTTCATAAAAACGACGCCTGTTAATTAGCAAAAATTCGCTGCTTCCGTCGGCGGTTTGCTGCGTGGAGTAGATGGGCTTGAAGCTAGGGATGTTAGCTAGCTTGTGTATAAAGCTTGTGACCTAATTTGATGTGTGCTAAGTGCTAGAGACCCTCCACTGGCTGGGGGTGAAGGGGAAGATGAAGAACTCACTAAAAATTGATTTTTTTGCTAATTACATACTAAGCCTAATTAATTCACTAATGGGCTCATAAATCTAGTTGATTCTAGGCATGGCTCTGATACCATGTTGAAATTTGAGCAAAATGATGAGCTATGGTGGATCAAACACTAGAATCAACATAATTAACAAAGTGATTAGCAAGTGATTAAGACGTAATAAGTGAATAATTAGCACATAGATTAATGTAGGCATGGATACTCAAAAACCAGCAAATTCTCATTAGGGCTATGCCTCAATTTATAGAGTTTACATCAAGCATCAAATCCCATTGATTTCTCCATGATTCACTCCCAGAATATCTCCACCTTTTGCCTGATTCTCTCCACCTCTTCTCTTTTCCCTGAATATCTCCCAGAATATCTCCACACTCCTAAATTCTCTCATGCTACCCATTATTCTCTCCCAGTAGATTCTTCTAACCTTTTCACAGGTTCTTTCACAATTACATCTCCTCTTTTACAGCCTCTATCCAAGAGCTTGTTCCCACACACACCCTATTCACTTGTATATTTCAACACCTCCCCTCAAGTGAATAATCCTAACACACCTGGACCCTGTATCAAGTTTCCCTCTTACTTGATAGCCCGCGACCACTGCCTCAAGTCCCTAAACTCCATAGTCCTTGACACTCTCTCTCTCTATGTGTCCAAGGCTACTATAAGTGCCCGCGACCTTGACTAAAGTGCTCACACATACATCTACCACTTGGCCTACATCATTGGTGGCTCAGAGGTGGTTTTACTTTATTGGGGCAGGTTACATTGGGTTGTGGGTTCTCTCTCTCTCTCTCTCTCTCTCTCTCTCTCTCTCTCTCTCTCAGAAAAGATGATCCGACTCACATTCCCTTGGAGCCTCCATGAAGTTTGCCGATGTCGTTCCTTCTTCATTGGGTTTGCTGTAGCAGTCTCTCGCCATGTGTCCTGGCTTTCCACATTTGTGGCAAGTGAAGGTCCTCCCTCCTACTCTGCCTCTTCCTCGTCCTCGTCCTCGAGAGAATCCTCCTCGTGTGAAGAATGCTTTTTCCTCTCTCCTGCTGTTGAGTCGAGCTCTTTCTTCTCTTTGCCTCTGCTCTCTTGCTCTAGTAGAGCTGCTTCTATCTCATGTATCTTCAATTCAGGTACATTCTTTAGTGTTGCTACAATGTTTTCATAATCTCCTTTGTCCACACTCTTCAAAAGTACAGCTAATGCTTCATCATCTTCTATCTTTTTGCCAATAGCTGCCAGCTGTTGTTTAATGCTTTTATATTTATTCAAGTGTGTGATTAAAGGTTCACTTTCCTTCATGTCCAGTTTGTAGAATTGCATTAACAAATTTATCTTGGAATTCTTTGCTTGTGTACCAAATAATTTATTGAGTTCATCCCATGCATCTTTTGCCCACTGTATCCCTGTGATATGATGAATGATCTCATCATTTAAACTGAGTGCAATAAGCCCCAATGCTTTTTCATTCCTACTCTTTCACTCATTTTCCTCTCTTTCTGGGCATTCATCTCTCCCTTCAACTAATCCCCACAGATTTTTCCTCATCAGCAAATACATGGTTTTTGTTTGCCATGTATAAAACTGTTCCCCATTAAATTTGGCAAATTAAGGGTAACCAATTTGTACGGGATGGTTGGAGTATCAAACCAACTCCGATTTGTAATCTGAAGCTTTAGGGATCTGTATCAGATACCTAATGGTTAATTTGAACCCTCAATTGCACCAAAGTACAGTGATTAGCACTGATTAATCATTGATTAGCAAATTAATGCTCTGGTTTGTGTGCAGAAAACAGAGTATGCGGGGAGCCCAGATCTGATGCCTTCCACTTCAAATGAGCTCAAATGCTTTCAAAGGCATCAATAGCAATGAGTCTAGTAGAGGATTAAGCCAAGAAACACAAGATTTGACCAAATAATGAAAGCTTAATCTCTGTTTTACCAAAGTCACCTGCAGATTTGATGAAGAGCTTGGATCTCTCTGTAGACTCGATGAAATTGATTTCTGTCTTCACCAGCTTGTAGAGCATGCTTGATTACCCCCCTTGGGCTAAGAGGAATTAGAAAGATTTGAACTGATGAGCTCAAGATCTGCAGTTTCCTTCATAAAAACGACGCCTGTTAATTAGCAAAAATTCGCTGCTTCCGTCGGCGGTTTGCTGCGTGGAGTAGATGGGCTTGAAGCTAGGGATGTTAGCTAGCTTGTGTATAAAGCTTGTGACCTAATTTGATGTGTGCTAAGTGCTAGAGACCCTCCACTGGCTGGGGGTGAAGGGGAAGATGAAGAACTCACTAAAAATTGATTTTTTTGCTAATTACATACTAAGCCTAATTAATTCACTAATGGGCTCATAAATCTAGTTGATTCTAGGCATGGCTCTGATACCATGTTGAAATTTGAGCAAAATGATGAGCTATGGTGGATCAAACACTAGAATCAACATAATTAACAAAGTGATTAGCAAGTGATTAAGACGTAATAAGTGAATAATTAGCACATAGATTAATGTAGGCATGGATACTCAAAAACCAGCAAATTCTCATTAGGGCTATGCCTCAATTTATAGAGTTTACATCAAGCATCAAATCCCATTGATTTCTCCATGATTCACTCCCAGAATATCTCCACCTTTTGCCTGATTCTCTCCACCTCTTCTCTTTTCCCTGAATATCTCCCAGAATATCTCCACACTCCTAAATTCTCTCATGCTACCCATTATTCTCTCCCAGTAGATTCTTCTAACCTTTTCACAGGTTCTTTCACAATTACATCTCCTCTTTTACAGCCTCTATCCAAGAGCTTGTTCCCACACACACCCTATTCACTTGTATATTTCAACACCTCCCCTCAAGTGAATAATCCTAACACACCTGGACCCTGTATCAAGTTTCCCTCTTACTTGATAGCCCGCGACCACTGCCTCAAGTCCCTAAACTCCATAGTCCTTGACACTCTCTCTCTCTATGTGTCCAAGGCTACTATAAGTGCCCGCGACCTTGACTAAAGTGCTCACACATACATCTACCACTTGGCCTACATCATTGGTGGCTCAGAGGTGGTTTTACTTTATTGGGGCAGGTTACATTGGGTTGTGGGTTCTCTCTCTCTCTCTCTCTCTCTCTCTCTCAGAAAAGATGATCCGACTCCACTTCCCTTGGAGCCTCCATGAAGTTTGCCGATGTCGTTCCTTCTTCATTAGGTTTGCTGTAGCAGTCTCTCGCCATGTGTCCTGGCTTTCCACATTTGTGGCAAGTGAAGGTCCTCCCTCCTACTCTGCCTCTTCCTCGTCCTCGTCCTCGAGAGAATCCTCCTCGTGTGAAGAATGCTTTTTCCTCTCTCCTGCTGTTGAGTCGAGCTCTTTCTTCTCTTTGCCTCTGCTCTCTTGCTCTAGTAGAGCTGCTTCTATCTCATGTATCTTCAATTCAGGTACATTCTTTAGTGTTGCTACAATGTTTTCATAATCTCCTTTGTCCACACTCTTCAAAAGTACAGCTAATGCTTCATCATCTTCTATCTTTTTGCCAATAGCTACCAGCTGTTGACCTATAAATCGTATCCTTGAATCTCTATAGGGTCAAGGTGTCGATGAATAGGAAAT